>NW_024395977.1:18832403-18847626 GCF_016617805.1 Bactrocera tryoni
TAAAAAAAGTTATCAAGCTCTTAAAAAATCACCCGATATATATATAATAGAAAAATTAATAATTCATTATTAATGCAGAAAGAAGAAGAAGTAGGACACAGAAGAATTATGAACGCCGGGGTGTTGGACCGACCAGGGTTATTTTTTTCGAGCGCTCAATTTTTCTATTATGTATTTCTCATTTTTATCAATTCTCGTTCAGTCACGAATATCGAGAGTATCGATAATTCGGAAACGATCAGTTCATGAACCCATTCGAATTTACAGCAGTGATGCCATAATTTCGAACATACCTTGCCATTTTTGTTGAAGTGAAGTGATCGTGAAGTTTTTCATATTTTTATAAAAATAACATAAAAACCAATTTCTCTTGTTAAATTACTAAACAGCATCAATAATTACGTGTATATAACTTATAGAAAATATATTTTTAACATCTAAAGACGTGTAAAGTGCAATAGTGAATTTTTGATTTCGGGAAATACGATATTTTTCTATTAAAACAAAGAAAATATTGTTTTTTTAAAGCACGCGCCTAACATATTCGTAAAGTAGAACTAAAAGCGAGTATTTTAAGACATTTACCGTGAAAATTGGTGCACGTTTTCGGAAAAGCCGCTCTGCTGAACATTTACCAAACATTGATAATAATCGTGTTTAGTCGCTCTATTTGACTATTGGTCGCTCTATTTGACTATTGGCACGCGGCAAGCCAGTCGTTTAATGTTCTCGTCTTCACAATAACGCCGAAAATCGTCAGACGTGAAAGCTGATCCACGGTCTGTGACTGTGTGGATTGGATTTCCGAATGTTGTACTATGTATTCTCAAACGGCTGATAGCTTCGTGTGATGAAGTCGTCTTTGTTGGGTATTAGCAAGAGAATTCGTGAACGAATCAATTACGGCGAATATATGTTTATAAAGATTATTGGTTGACTCTAGTGGACCGAGAAAATCTACGTGATACGTGTAAAGAGGATTTGCCCCTTTTTGAAGCGGATGCAATTCACCTTCTTTTTTACCCAACTTTCTATTTGACACAATGCATGCTACACAATTGTCGATATGCATTTTTTTTTTCTTCAAGCTTTGGAATAAGAAATTCTTGACAAATCAAATCTTTCGTTTTTTTAATCACAAAGTGCCCGTTTTCATGAGCGCGTCGAATTACCTCTCTTTGCATGCTCTTGGGTACTACGAATAATTCGATATCGTTGACTATTTTGTGAAGAATACCACCTTCTTCCAAATAGTCATTGTAACTTTTTTTCTCTTGTAGAATTTGCTTTATCATATTCAGTTCTTCGTCGCTTTCTTGTGCACGTCGTTAGCAAATAAGAAAATCATTATCGCTTATCATCATTATTGACAATAAAATCCTTTTTCTCAAGCGTTTTTGTTAAAAGCGTTACCATCAGTTATTAGTTTAAAGTGTATACCCAATAAATTCACTCGAACCTTTTTTAGTACTTCTATTACAGCTAATATCTCTAATTTGTAACTGGAATACTTACGTTCAGCATCAGACGTCTATTTGCTCATGTAATAAATTGGATGTAATTCGTTGTCATCTGGTAGTTTTCGCAGTAATACGGCACCATAGCAGTCAGCGAAAGCGTTTCAAGCTAATTCATCTCGATTCATTTGGTATTTTTTACCTGTTTAGCCAGATCAGATAATGGTTTGAAAATTAAGCCAAATGATGTTACAAACTTTCGAAAGTATCCGAGTTCTTAGGGACACAGTTATTGAGGCAGCTGCACAACTACATAACTGTATCCATAATAAGAACGTGTGTATTTTAATATTTGACAGATGTCGTTTGCAGTCTGTCGCGCTCATTGTGTTCAGCACTTCAAATGTGATGTTACTTGCGCCAGCGTCGTCAAAATTTCGCATAACATCACCATCATCGACGTTGTCATTTTCTTCGGCATCTTTGTCCTCAATGTCATCTTCGTCGTCACATTCGATATCGTCGTTCTCTGCTGCTGCGCATAGCAATGTAGCGCTTTGCAAATTTCGAAATATGTGCAGTCTCAAATTACTTACACTGCATGTCAATCTCAAATTACTTACACTGCATGTCAAACCTAATACGTTACAGATTGATAACAAATCGGCAGCTTTCAAACTGTTTTCGATGTAGATCAAATTCTGTGTATAGCGCTCATCGTTTTCGTCGAATTCAAAGCCAGTAAATTCCCGTAAGCGTTTTCGAAAAGGTATTTGTGTAGAGCCGTTACACTCGCCATGGCTGTACACATTTATTGCGTTACTTTTTAAACAAAAATTTTGAACTTTATGCTTCTTGTTTTTTAACACTTTTCACTTCGCGTTGAAAATTATATTTTTTTATTATTTTATTTTTTTTTATTATTATATTATTTTTCGTTGGGTTGAGCCTTATGCTTCGTTTCTTTTGGTTGAGCCCCCAAAATATGTAGGATTTATACTCACGCACTTACAGGTTAACGTCTTTGGTATAAATTAAACTCGAGTACAGCGATTTCATATTATTTTAAGAACATTTTAAAACGTACAAATTTTATTTGTTAATAAAAATGATTATAAAAAAAAACAAAACAATTAACAATTGATTTTGAAAAAGATACTTTGCTGATAATTTAAGTCGTCACAAGCGTCACATAGGTTTATAAAAGGATTAACAGTTAATTTTGAAAAAATACATTCCGATGATAATTCAATTCGTCACATGCGTACGGCTACGCGTTCTTTCGTCAAGTCGTCGTCTATCATTGGCATTTTCTGGTTCGGAGTCTGTTCTTCGAAACTTCTTGCGAAAAAGGGTTTCCGTGTTGCTCAAACCCCACATATATTTAACTTGACATAAGGTGTGGTAGAAGAGCGAAAATTATCATACATACAGGTATGTAGTATATGGAAGTTGAGGATATTATCGACCCGATTTTATCTTATTTTGCCAATACTATCTTCTAATAATATGCCATATAATAATAAAATGTTCCCTAAGGTTCATTAAGGTACCATCACCAGTGTTTGTCATATATGTATAGTATTTCTCATATTGGGGCTAGATTAAGTTTTCACCCAATTTAATGTATTTTAGGTACAAAGAGAAACTGTTTTCAATAAAACACACTTTTTCATTTTATATATTTATGTACATATAAGTCACAAGGAAGTTCGAAAATCGTTTGACACGGTTCAATCTTTTTGACACACAACATAAAATTGTCAGGAAATTATTATGCCTTAAGTCAACTATATGTACTGGGGTCAAAATACTCGGTAGCTAGAAGCTTGAACTGTTTTTGTGGGATTTAAACAATTTTTGGTTACAAGGTGAAATAATCTAAAAGATTATTCGTGCAAAGTTATATCTTTTCTATTAATTTATTTATGATTTGTATACCGAAAGGTGAAAGAATGAAATGAAATTTAAAATCGTCCATGAATTTTTGTTTTAAAATCATCCAAATAAAGGCGTACTAAATCGAATAATAGCAGAAATGAATAGAGAGTTAACTAAAGAAAAATTTGCGAAACTTCACCTTACAGTCACAGAAGCGAGTCGAGAATAAAGAGATTTTTTGTTTGGGGTTGAATCTAGTCAACGATAGACAAAGCATATACGGTCGAAACTCTCCATATCGAACTTTCTTTATTTCGCAGCAATTATAAGAACACTGTGTTTTGGGTATATTTTGAATGCAAAATAATCTCCATATAACGAATTTCTTCTTTACTGGCGCAGATAACGCTTACGCGATTATAGCCGAGTTAACAACAGCGCGCAAGTCATTTCTTCTTTTCGCTACGTAGCGCCAATTGGATGTTCCCAGCGAAGCCAGATCCTTTTCCACTTGGTCCTTTCAACGGAGTGGGGGTCTTCCTCTTCCTCTGCTTCCCCCGGCGGGTACTGCGTCGAATACTTTCAGAGATGGAGTGTTTTCGTCTACTCGGACAACATGACCTAGCCAGCGTAGCCGTTGTCTCTTAATTCGCTGAACTATGTCAATGTCGTCACATACTTCATACAACTCGTCGTTCCATGGAATGCGATATTCGCTGTGGCCAACGCGCAGAGGACCATAAATCTTTAGCAGAATTTTTCTCTGGAAAACTCCCAACATCGACTCATCAGTTGTTGTCATCGTCCAAGCTTCTGCACCATATAGCAGGACGCGAATTAAGAGCGACTTATAGAGTTTGGCTTTTGTTCGTCGAGAGCGGACTTTACTTTTCAATTGCCTACTCAGTCCGAAGTAGCACCTGTTGGCAAGAGCAATCCCGCGTTGTATGTCGGGGCTGACATTGATGGTGGTGTTTAGGCTGGTTCCAAGATAAGCGAAATTATCTACGACTTCAAAGTTATTACTGACTTGAGAGCCAAGTCGCGAGTGCGACGTCTGTTTGTTTGATGACAGGAGATATTTCGTCTTGCCCTCGTTCACTGCCAGACCCATTTGTTTTGCTTCATTGTCCAGTCTGGAGAAAGCAGAACTAACGGCGTGGGTGTTGAGGCCGATGATATCAATATCAGATTGAAAAAGTCGCACGATAGGGAGTCGCCTTGTCTGAAACCTCGTTTGGTATCGAACAGCTCGGAGAGGTCCTTCCCGATACTGACGGAGCTTTTCGTGTTTCTCACTGTAAGTTTACACAGCCGTCTTAGTTTTGCGGGGATACCAAATTAGGACATCGCGGCATAAAGGCAGCTCCTTTTCGTGCTGTCGAAAGCAGCTTTGAAATCGACGAAGAGGTAGTGTGTGTCGATTCTCCTTGCACGGGTCTTTTCCAAGATTTGGCGCATGGTGAATAACTGGTCGGTTGCTGATTTTCTAGGTCTAAAGCCACACTGATAAGATCCAATCAGTTTGTTAACTGTGCGCTTTAATCTTTCACACAATACGCTCAATAGAACCTTATATGCGATGTCGAGGAGGTTTATCCCACGGTAGTTGTCGCAGATTGTGGGGTCTCCCTTTTTATGGATTGGGCATAGCACACTTAAATTTCAATCGTTGGGCATGCTTTTGTCCGACCATATTTTACGAAGAAGCTGATGCATGCTCCTTATCAGTTCTTCGCCTCCGTGTTTGAATAGCTCGGCCGGTAATCCATCGGCCCCGGCGCTTTGTTGGTCTTCAGGCGGGTAATTGCTATTCGAACTTCTTCATCGTCTGGCAATGGAACGTCTGCTCCATCGTCCATCGTCCATTGGGGAATCGGGTTCGCCTTTTCTTGGCGTTGTACGTTCACTGCCATTCAACAGACTGGAGAAGTGTTCCCTCCATAATTTTAGTATGCTCTGGGCATCGGTGACTTGATCACCTTTGGGGGTTCTACAAGAGTATGCTCCGGTCTTGAAACCTTCTGTAAGTGACACGGCACTCCTCGGAGTTCACTATAGCGAAGATTTCCATATAGCGGAGCATTTTTTGCGACCTTAATTTCAAGATTAAAGCCTTTTCAATCTCCATATAACAAATTTATTCAAATAATTTTTAGTTATTATTTACATACATCAGTGGTAGGCAAAACCGAAAACACGCGCCCAGAAAAGAAATCGACGTCGCTTTGTTGTGTGTTATTGGTGTTGTTAATTTTGCTCTAACGCTTTCACAACATACAAGCAGAGACTGATGCTTTGAACCGTTTATTTTCCATAAAATTGAAAGCGTATTTCGGGGAACCACCGAAATATGCAAAAGTCAACTGAAATCAATACCATCTCTCATATTTCTTGCAGTCGCTATAAGTTTGCCTTTGCATATCGCAATACTAAGTTGTAAAATGACTCGGCGCTTATGTAAGTTTTATTGTGGAAAAAAGCACTAATCATAAAAGAAGTTGAAAAGGGAAAAGCTTCAAAAAATACATTGCTAAGAAATTTGGAATTCCTTCCAGTAGCCTTTCTACGATTTTAAAAAACATGGATAAGCTTTTAAACAGTGTCACAGATAACGCATCCCGTATTAAACGCAAGAAGTTTCGAACTCGTACCTTTAAGGATATTGACAAAGCAATGCTGAAATGGGTTTAATCGGCATGTGATAGGAATTTTCCTTTATCTGCCTAATATTGAGGGAAAAAGCGAAACAATTCGCTGAAGCATTGAGCTACGGAGATTGTTAAAAAAATGTGACAAAAACGACATCTTTAACGCCGATGGGACGTGTTTGTTTTTTAAGTGCTTACCAAATAAAACGATGGCGCTTAAAAATAAGAAGTGCTTTGGGGGGAAAAACAGCAAAAAGAGAGGATTACTGTTATGATGGCATGCAATACGACCGCTTTGGAGAAAGTTAAATTGCTTGTTATATGAAAGGCCAAGAATCCGAGATGCTTCAAAGGAATCAAATCTCCAGACGTGGATTATGAATTTAATACGAAAGCATCGACAACAAGCAAGATTTTCTTGAAATGGCTTTTGAAATTGGACCGAAAGTTTGCTTCTCAACAAAGAAATGATTTGCTTTTTGTTGACAACTGCGGTGCGCACCCTAGGGATGCACTATGGTCGGAAACATCACTTTTCTTGGCCAAAACTATTAAAACTTAAAATAACGGAATTTTTAACTGGAATTTGAAGTTGCAGTATAATTTAAGTGTTTTTGTATAAAATAATTATTTTTTTTTTTAATCATCAACATTTAGAATTAAATGAAAAAAAAAATGTTTACATAAAATGTTTGTTTCTTTTCTTTCTGAGTTTTTATATTTTCTAGTTCTAAATGAGAAAATATACGATACTTATGAATAAATATGTTGTTTCAGGAAATTGAAAATATAATTTACACACGTATTTACGAAAATATTAAAATTTTATTAAACTCTTTAATTTAAATACAATTCATTATCCAAAAATGTATTTTCCTGTTAAAATTCTTCTGGATAATCGTCCTCGTCGCCCTCGTCATCATCCATATTTTCTAAATTCTCAGTCGCACATGTTTCACCGATATCCTCACAATACAATAATTCCTTTACTTCTAGTGGCAGCGTTAAACGCTTCCTTTGGCGCACACGTGTATTTAAGCGAAGAGATGAAATTAATGGATCCGATGTGTCAAGAGCTCTATGAAATACATCGAAAAGATTATCAATGCGGCTAGTCTTACGTGCATGGTGCAGTCTGTCGCTTTTATATATTTTGTTTCGTGACTCAGCTGCATCCTCTCCGAAGTAACCAACAGGAAGTGGTGTATTCTGCATTATTTTCTTTGAGTGAACTATAACTTTATGTACTGTGGGAGTCATTGGCAACCAGGGATACTTGCTTTGATATAATTGACCAGTTTGAAAGCAATACTCTTCAAATTTATCCAAATTTAGGGAAAATTGGCAAGATAAACATATTAATATTATTCTCATTCGAAATATTAATTCAGTGTCTACTCCTAAAATTTTCGAAAATTTATCATATTCCGTAAATGCTCTTCGCGACGTGTTGCCGTCATTTGTGGAACCACAACCACCTGCTTTCGGAACATCAACATGAAGACTTAGTTCTTTCCACAACTCATTCCGGATATATGTACTCTTTTCTTATCTTAATTGCATCTTTATCTTCCTCCGATCTAATTTGCCATTTCTTTACTTCCATTTTGTATCCTAAATGTAGTACGAACTCAAAAAATCTAATCCAGGAGTGCAGTGGACTAATTCCGTACTTTAGATTTCCATCGATAGGATGAAATTTTACGCTGTTATAATCTGTGACTTTAACAAAGTCAGTTTGGGTTCCATGGCATATTGGACATTTTTGATTTGATTTTGTATCGGTTAAAACATTCAAAACTTTTCCATCTATAACAGTTAAAAACACTCTGAATGTTATTTCGATTATCTTACCAGCTTCGATTTCAACACGTAAGTTTTCAAGCTCTTGAATTTGTTTATTTAAGTCAGCAGCTGCTCTTGTTATCACTTCCTTAGTTTCACTCGTGTATTCTAATTTTAAAGGCCGACAAAATCTTGTGGACTGCGGAAAACAATTATTCCAAATCGGGGCTCCCGCGCTACTCAAGAGTCTCAAGGGAATCACTGTTGTGGCCAAAAGACATGAATCAGCATTTCGTGATGTACTTTGGTCAAGGAAAGATTGCTTATATTGAGATTGACCAGAGCTGCTGTCAAAACCGGAGCTAAATATCATTTCCGTTGATATGAAGTTACACGTAATTGTCGCAAATACTTCCTTTTTCATCTCTATAATTCTTTTAGCCGTATGGTTTAAAAGCATTTGTAAAGGAACCTTTGCACATTTGTCATCTACAAGTACACCATCGGGTCTGCACTTCCTTTTTATTGCTAATATATTATCATAGGGTGGATAAATATTAGCGTTACGTTCCTTGCTAGAAGTCCGGATGGAACAGTATTGCCTCTTCGAAAAATTTTTTTCGAGAAGAAATGGTAACGCTTCCTCATCAGACATTACAATAGGTGCTTTTACGTCATCGACATATAGCTTCCTAATCTTGGATGGTCTTGATGGACTTTCGATGGTTTCTTTTAAAACAACTGCCAAATCTAATTGTCCTTCTTTTCGAGCCGAAATTGATGCTGCTTGAACTAACAGATTTGTTTCGTTGTGTTCTGACATCGAGAGGTTTGCTGCTTGTCTTCTCTTACTTCGTTTAGATTTCTCAGAGTACTTAAGTTGCGGGCGTCCAGTTAGTGATACAATTTTTTCGTCTGGGCTTAGTTCTACTGTGCATTGAGTCTCTGTGGAAGTGTTTTCTAAACTGTTTATTACAGTTTCTGAACAAAGCCAGCCAGAATATTTAATTTTAAAATCATCTAATCTTCTATGACACTTTTCCCACTTTGCAGACAAATTATTGTTAAGCATGCGTGTTTTTTTTTGTTAAATACTTATAGCATTCATTTGAAATATTATCGGCTCCACATTTTTGTATAAAATAATTTATTAGTGCGTCCTTATTTTTTCCTTTCTTCTGCTTGGTCAACCAAATATCAAAAACTGCTGAATTCTGTAAACAAATAACGACTGAAAAAAAAATTTACTCAAAAACCGCAAAAAACCGCAAATAGAGATAAACATTTTCAAAAACTAAACACTTCAAAGTAATTTTGGTTTTTAATCTTATGCTTAACACTCCTAAACAAAATGTGTTAAGCTTACTTAAACATAAAAAATAAAATAAATTCCAAAATGTTAAAGACTTTTGGAAAAAGTTATTTTATTTATTAGAGTATCCAAGTTTTGAGTATTATATTTTACAAAATTAATAAACTTACCAACACCTTCGTGTTCCATTTAAACTTTTATTTAACACGCTTTGTTTTCAGCTTTAACAAGCAATTAAAGTAAGCACTATAAAACACCGAACGCAATTATGTTTACAAATGAAGCAAACAAATTCAACTTCGATGACTCACCGAATAACGGAGAATTGCATATTACAACAACAAAATTCATTTTTGGTTGTTTTGGAGCGTTGACTACTAGATTTCAGAGACAACAACATATTTCGGGAGTGCAAATATTTTGACTTTTGGCCAACGAAATGAAATTTCCGACCATAGTGGGATGTAAAGGGCCAATTGAAAAATATTGAAATTGCTTATTTCCCACCCAACATGATTTCGTTACTTCAGCCAATGGATCAAATCATAATTTGTAATATTAAAACGCATTTTGACAAATATTTTGTCACAAATGGAGGAGAAGGAACCTCCCATGCGATGTCAAAGTAAAATCCGATAAAATGCAAACTGTTTTAGAAAAGCAGGATTTGTAAAAGTTGGCACCACAACGAACAACAGTATGCCTTGGCACGAAGAAAACCATCTGCCATTATCCCACTTCGCCTGTTTAGAGTCTTCATTTGAAACAGTTGCTAATATTAATGCAATATTTAAAAACTATGGCGATAATGGCTGAAAAATATTTCAGACCAAAACCCATGGTTATTTTCGTGCAATGACACTTAAAAATATAATTGCAACCCTGTTTTAGCTGTCATTTTACATAAATACATATTACGCCGTTAAATTGTTGAGGAAGGTAAATTTTAAATAGATTTAGATATCTACTTAAATTATAAAGATTTGTTACAGCTTTTTTTGTTAAGAATGAATGCAGAAGGTGCGCCAATTCGCAATAGCCATGCACAGTAGTCATTTACAATAAATTGACGGAATCAGCCGTTCATATAACACTAGATTCTGCAATGGGTGCTCTCGTGCCATTGTATATTTCGGTATACGATTTTTGCAATCTGCAATCTTGCAAGAGCAAGAGAATCCCCTAATGTGTATGCCTTGAGTGTGTTTGAGCGGCTTATGAATGAACCGTTGCATACTAAACAGTTGTCGCGGGTGTAATATTTACTCGCTGAGTAAAATGGCACATCAAGTACACAGAACGTATATTTATAGAGAAGGTTCACGATGTCGAGAATTTAGGGATATTTAAATTTTGGGATATTTAATGTTTTGGATGAGCGTGTTTCACCACAGAAAATTATTAGCGTGTTTAACCACTTATCATCAGGGGACACGAAAATAGCAGAATTGAGCATTTTCAGTGTTAAATGAAAAAAATTATGCTATTTCCGATGTTAACCCTCTACCGCATACAACGCCATATATGGTTTTGGGATTTGTTGCATTTGGCTTTGCACTAGCAAAGTGATGTAGCGGAACAAATTTGTAAAGGTAGTTTTCTTTGGACAATTCTTTGTTGATATTTCGGGTACTGTTTGATTTTGATAGGTTTTGCTTGTTGTTTTCGTTTATTTTGTGAAGGTGTCTCACATGAGTAACGCTAAGTGTATTTCGCGGTGTTTTGGACAAAATTTTTATCATAAAAATTAGGACTTTTCTCGGAGAAAAAATTATTATTCGAAGGAAAAACATAGTGTTCACACAATAAAAATACAAACCGATTGAAAGGTAAGTACTATAGGCACGCTTGTGTGCAAAATCGGACAAAGCCATATATGGCCTTTCATGCAGTACATACTATTTTTCAAAAACTGACGAAGCCATATGTGGCCTTTCATGCAGTACATACTATTTTGCCTTTCATGCATTTTAGTAACATTTTTTCAGAAACGGATGCAAGATCTCTTTATGGATATTTAAGATATGTAAATGTAGCCGATAATGGGCTTCAAAGCGACGATGATTATATATCCGAATCAGATGAAGAAGTTGTTGGAGCACAAGTTTCTGGCCAGGAAGATGTATATATATCGGAGACCGATGAAAGCAGTTCCGAAGACGTATATGACGAGCCTAGTAGCTCAAACGCAAAACGCGCTAAAAAATCGAAACCACCAAACTGGAAAGAAAATTACTTGCCCCCGTATTTAAGTGAAAACTTTCCATTTCAAGGGGACATGGAGCTTCCAAGTTTTATCGATGAATTAGAGACGCCAGCGGAGTTCTTTCAATTTTTCTTTGACGAAGATTTGATAAACTTTATAGTTGAACAATCGAACATACTTGCGCTGCAAAAAGACATAAATAAGCCGGCAAATATTACTAAGAGCGAAATAGAGTAATTTATAGGTGAGTTCAGAGTAAACACTGTGGAGAAACTTAGTGAAAATTTGTTTTCAGGCATAGTCTTATACATGTCTTGCAATAGATGGGAAAACATTAAACGCGTTTTGCATTTCAACAACAATGAGGATATGAAATCGCCAGGTGAAGATGGATTTAAAAAACTGTTCAAAGTTCGATCACTTCTAAATAAAATCGGTGAAAAGGTACTGCTCATACCAAAAGAGGAGCAACTGGTTGTGAATGAGCAAATAATTCCCACAAAGTGCCGACATCATCTAAAACAATACATTCCAGCCAAACCGCACAAATGGGGTTTCAAGAATTTTGTTTTAAGTGGAGTTTCAGGATTTAGCTACGATTTTGATATATTTGCTGGATCACAAAATAATAAACATCCAGAGGGATCACCGAATCTGGGAATCAGCGAAATGTTGTTACAAGGCTAGCAGTCACTGTACCGAGATATCAAAATTACAAAATTTTTTTTGACAACTGGTTTACAAGCCCCGGCCTCCAAGTGCATCTCATGAAAAATGGTTTATTGTCTTTGGGTACGGTAAGACTTAATCGAGTCCCTAACTGTAAGATGCCGACGGAAAAGGAATTGAAAAAGTTGGGGAGAGGCAGCATGGTGTAGAAGGTAACTAAAATCGACGGGGTCAAACTTGGCCTCGTTTCTTGGTTTGACAATAAGGTAGTAAATATTCTTTCAACTTTCGTTGGAAGCCAACCTACATATATCCACACGTTTTAGTAAAAAAGAGAAAAAGTATATTGAAATTCATTCACCACAGTCTGTCGACGTTTACAATAATTATATGGGCGGCGTAGACTTGCTTGATTCACTACTTGGTCTTTATACAATTCAGTTACGCACAGGGGTTTGGTACAAAAAAATTTTTTTCCACATGATTGATATGTGCCTTGTAAATTCTTGAATCTTGTGGCGCCGTAAGTCAGGGGAATTTATGCCGTTATTTAATTTCAAACTTGCAGTGAGCGAACATCTTTGCAAGGTAGGAAAATCCCGAAAACGAGGGCGTCCAATTGCATCGGTATCAAACTCTTCATCTCCGACAACAAGCAGAGAAGGCACCAAAAAGAGTAAGCGTCAAGACTTTTCTTTGAATTCTATACGTACCGACTGTATGGGACACTTTCCGAAATGGATGAAAAATAGACAACGTTGTCAAAATGACTGCTCATTCCGTTCGTATGCTTTTTGTGAGAAATGTAATGTATTCTTGTGCTACAATGACAAACGAAACTGTTTCACACGCTTCCACACTGAGTAAAAGTAATACACTCCAAGCAACTTTGTATGCATAGCATATATATGGCGGCTTTTATTTTCTGGTTATTTAAATCTCAACAAAGCCTTTTTGTAAACCTTACCGCTGGTGGGGGGAATTCAAAACAATGTTTTGTTGAGTGAGAAATCTTTCATTCTGATTTTATTTAGAATTTTCACTTATTTATGTATATACAATTTTAAGAACTATCTTAACTATCTTAATATATGTGTATGTGTGTATGTTCATATGTACTATATGTAGCATATTGTTTATGCTACATGGTATGGTATTGTTTTCAAGTGCACATGTTGTGTGACCTTGGATTTGTTTTAATGTGAGTACATTTACAGACAGTTGCTACAATGTATTCTAAGAACCCATGGGTTATCATATGTAAACATCTTATCCTTTGTAATGTTTGTGTTATTGTCTGTTGAATGCTATTGGTTTGCATGACAATGCATTTTTAGTATGTGTTTATGTTTATGTGCATGTATGTTCAATATATTTGAACATAGATATCTAATAATAGTGGACTGTATCAATAGTAAGATTTAATAATATATAAACGTTTTTAAATATAATGTTGTTGTCCGTCCTTTGGCAGCAACGAACATGTTCAATTTTGAACATTCTCCCGGGCGGCAAAAGTGACTTCAGGGAAATTGATTGCAGCTTGTAGTCGTCGCCTGGTTTTCAATCGATAGTAAATATAGATTGCTGCTAGCACGCCGATTATAAATAATAGCAATGATATGTGTCCGGTAACATGATGTATTTTTATTTCTTTTAATTTTATGTTTTCTTTCTTGAGTTGCTTCACTATGACTTGCAATTCTTTGATGTCTTTTAAACTTGTAGTTAAGGTCTCTGGTTGAGCAATTACTTGAGGGATAGATACTTCATTTATTTCCATCATTGGTTGATTCATAGGTGCCTCAATTAATTTTTGCGTGTAATATTGCTGTGGAGCTGTTAGAATAACTCCTTTATAACGTCCAGTGCATCCTTCTCCTAATTTCATTATTCCTTTCGATGGTATGTTGAAAAATTCTTTTAATTTGCTGCATTCTACATCTATAGTTCCATTTGAAAAAATGTTGTAAAGCCAACTATTACCACTTTGAAGCTTTATCCAATAGCTAGTCCAATGACCCTTTTGAAGAGACAGTTCTTTGTTGCCATGCCACGTAATACCGAGATTTCACATGACTGGTCTGATGATGGTTTCCATGGCCAGCTTCCTTTACATGTGTAATGGTTCTCCAGACTTGTTTCACATTTATCCAATTCCGTTTGTTGCATTAAATTGTATGCATCTAAACCGAAATTGTAAATTAAATAGCTTCCTCTAATAATTGGTATCATCATTTCCTCATTATGTTGAAACGGAATTGGGATTATTCTATATAATGTTGACGTCTCACGTGCGAATAATGGAATGGTTGTTTTGATCACTACCTTATTATTCATTATAGTTCCTTTTCCTCTCATAAGATTATAAACATTTTTTAGTATTTCATTTGTTTCGGTTCCTAGAAGTGTTAACTTTGGCGATAGCTCATTTTTAATTTTATATATTTCTTCGCGCATTTGAGATGGTTGTAAAAGTTGTGGATTTAAATGTCCATGGTTAATATCAATTAACAGATTGATAATTGACGATTGAATATCTTGACATTCTGTCAACGTCATACTGAGTTGTGTTACCATCATTTGATAAATTAATGCCATCTTCTCGGCGTTGATATTTTTTATTAATTCTGAGTAGAATAAATTCAATTGTCCATTCATCTTTATGAAAGTTTCTCGCACTTCTTCTTGCGATTTCTTCATAATGTTCAACGATGAATCAATGACAGACGTTTGCTTCTGAATCAATTGTTTTAAATTCTTCTCGTTGTCTAATAAATTAGTTAGGTCTTTCTCTAACTCTTTTCGATCATCTGCATCCATCGTTCCAAAAAGAATGTGATGAATAGTTCCTACAAACTCAAAAGGTGCTCGACGTGTCCTTTTTGGTTGTAGCAAAAGGTCATTATCCATCTCTAATGCCTTAAACCGTTTTTCCAGTGCTGAATTCATCATTTCCCAGCTTGATTCGAAGTTGGTGAGTAGATGACACTGTTTTTTCAGTCTTCCGATATAGTCAGCTATTCCTTTTATCTGGTTGAAATAAGGCTCCATGTTGTAATACACCACCAAATTCCACGTAGACATCTCTATATCGATCATACCAATTTTTTCGAGATATATTGCACTTTTGCTTGGTATCTCATTTATTTGAATATCTCCACTAGTCATTGTTGCTACTGCTGTTTGCATTAATAAAAGCATGCAAGTTACTATTGAAATAGTGTTTATTCTCTTGCTTCTATAGGATTTTCTTTTCTTG
>NW_024395977.1:18847725-18977374 GCF_016617805.1 Bactrocera tryoni
AGTATCAATTGATTTTTATTAAATGCTCAGCTCTGTTCACTCGCCACTGTTAACATTTCTCCTTCTGAGCTAGCTGTGGTGAAACACGCTCATCGCATTTTGTTAGCTTTTGACAGTTCACACGCTTGTCCGTTGTTGGACCTTCTCTATAAATATACATTCGTTCTCTGCTCTTTGACAAAACGTGAGCTTTGCCATTGGTTGTCCGTATCAAGGGAAATTTCGCATGAAGCATTGAGTGTACATATTTATATACATACATATGTTATATGTAGACAAATTTACTAACATTATGCGTATGGTCTGTCATGGTCATGATGACATACATATGTATGTAGGTAAATTTTAATATACGTACATACATACTTATACACTAAGTATATGCTTTGATATCAAATATATACCGATAATCAATAAATTATATGCCGAGTCGGTTGCGCATTGAAAATAAACGAATCTATAAACGTACATTTCTTTACATTGAAATTAGCATTATATTTCTCATTTAACAAAAATGCTCAATTCCGCTATTTTGGAGTCCCCTGCTGCAAAACTCTGATGAAACTCCCTCATCTCTTCCGAGTACCCCTGCGAAAAGTTACGATATCTAAAACGTGAACTTTCTCTATGATAAACGTTCTCTGATATAGAGAAGGTTCACCGCGTTGCCAAATTTACGATATTTAATTTTTTGGAGGGGTACTCTTTTTTATTAGTGGATTTCACTTTGCAATTTGACACATTTAATGATGCACTCCATTAAATCTGTTGAAATGTATAATAAAGTCGTATTTCTATTTTTACTTAAATATTTAATTAATATATTTATAGTTACTAAAGGTTTATTAACTTATATATTTATGTATGTATTTATTTGCTTTGGGCATTAGAAGTTTTGATAACATCTTAAAAGACCATGTCATACGCATATAAATTTGTGTACATGTAAACAGATTTTAAAAGACCGTACGCATAAAGTTCACATATTCACATATGTATGTATGTAATTTTGTGTGAACGTAAACAAATTTGAAAGAATCATTCCCATAAAGCTTGTAAATTTGTCTACGCATAACTTTGTATATATGTAAATCAGTGGTCGGTATTTCTTAGCACAATTGTGCAAACTAACTTCACACATACGCTTACGCTCGATCGTTCAGTCGTTGTCGAGCCATGGATAATATGATACGAGACTCTCGCAGTGGCTCTCATTTTTCTCTCAAACGCGTTCCCTGATTATTTAACAGCGAAGGAGATCAGGGAATTTCGATCAGCTGATTTCAGAAAAGGCGGGATGACAGAAGTAAACCGCTATAATTACTTGACGAAATTAGTGTGAAATGAAATTTCATTGAACTGTGCGAACATATTTTGGCAAAATAAATGTTTATGTAAATTAATGAATGATTTTGCACTTTAGCATTTATATATGTAAGCATTCTCAAAGT
The DNA here is from genome assembly GCF_016617805.1 of Bactrocera tryoni. Classification (NCBI taxonomy): domain Eukaryota; kingdom Metazoa; phylum Arthropoda; class Insecta; order Diptera; family Tephritidae; genus Bactrocera; species Bactrocera tryoni. The sequence goes on from NW_024395977.1 coordinate 18,849,177, forward strand.
GTTTCATTTAGTGTTTTGTATAATTTATTAAATACCCAATCTAATATTAGGGAATATATCCTTAAAAGACATTTTGTTAATTTTTATTATACTACTAATTATTTAGATTAGATGCTTAATTTTAATTCCAATTTCTCACTGGGCTACTTTTTTTTCGTGCCCACCAGCACAGTGCCAGATCCTCTCATACCGACTACTGATATAAATATATACACCCATTGTTTCATACAAAATCTCCGTTGTCACGGACAACCAATGGCCGAACTTAACGTTTTGTCAAAAAGTCAATTTGCCGAAGAACTGATGCGACAACAAAGCGGCACAACATTGTGCTGTTGGTAGAAAATCTGGGGTCGAATCGTTACATCCGTGCACGGATCGGCAAACATACGAAAGCAAATTACGTGATCGTTAATCGTATACGGTGATTGGCATTATGACATACCATAGCAAACGGATCGTAATGTATTTTCAATTCACAATAGTTTTTAAATTCCACATTGCTTTGGATCGTATTTTTAGGTCGCAATAGATATGGAACTGTCAAAACTGTGGCGGAATTTTCAATAAACTAACAAAAGCTAATTAAATATAAAAATGAATCCAACTTTGGTTTTTCATTTGAGCTCTAGTGAAAGTGATGGGGATAAAAAAGTAGTGAAGAGATAGCTAAGAGATCGTAGCAATAGTAGGTATAAAAAAAAATTATGAATCCTCATTAACAAAATTTTCTTTGTAGATGTATTGTTGAACAAAGCATTGGAATCTTAAAAAGACGGTGGAGAATTTTAGGAAATTTGGCAAGAGGAAGGTATCACCCCACAAAAGTGGAAGATTTGCTAACGTTTGTGAGGCATTACATAATATCTGCATAAAATTTACAACAAGTTGCGACCCTCAAAATTGCGATTCTTATCACACACAAGAAATGGACACCTGGGCAGCGAACTGCTTTACCGCAATCCAAACGATAAGAAACCAAATAATCTTTAATAATCTAATTAATTCACAAATGTATATGTCTGTTACCGTAAATAATTTTATTTTTAATGTCAATTTAATGTAATTTGCGGTCGAATGACAATTCGAAAGAACGGAAGCTTTATATATACTCCTTCACGTATGCCATCATTCCAGATAACAATAGAAGCGTCACGATCACGTATGTCATAATACGAAATACAGGCTTTTACGTGACGAGTGATACGTTAACGGATGTAACGCTTCGACCCCTGAGCTGTGCCGAAAAAAATAAACGAATGGCCGCCGATTGTCACCGCTTCCCTTTCCGCTGTACAGCTCCACCTTCAAACCAGCGTAAATATGTATGTTTGTGTGTGACCTTGCAAACATATCGACGCAGCTGCGTAAAAATATTTCAGAATTACAAAAAAGTTTTTACATTCCTTGACAAATACAGTCAATCCCGGTTATATGCCACAATTAAAGATACAGATTTTTGTGGTTTGTTAAAAATAAAAATGTAATATGGCACAAAAGCGAGTGCGGATACTTAAGCAAGTGGTACTTAAAACGATAACTTCTATGTATTTCAAAAAACAAACCGTGAGATGCAGCAAGATATAATATAGGCTGTTAAGAGTGATGAAGGAGAGATTTAATTTTCATTTAAGCGGAGTACTACTTAACCAGGATTGACTGTACACATAAATCAGGGAATATTGAATATTTTCTTTGAAATATTTCTTGACTTGAAAATCGACAAATAAACTATGTTGTCAATTTTGTTCTAAAATATTTTAATACTTATATTTGAGGGGTTGTCACTTTTTCTTTCCATAAAATTTCAGAAATACATATATTCAATTTATGAATTTTAACTTGTTGTTGGCAAAGGCATGCTCGGGGAGAGGTATGACCTTTGGTTTATGATTGAATCAAATTCGCCTGTTGAATGTGCGCTTGCGTTTATGAATGAAATTTTTGTTGTTGTGTAATTTACTATAAATTTTGACGTCGGCAATTTGGCTGCCATATTGATTTCTGATGCTATTTCAGACGATTGTTTTTTTTGTAGAACAATATTTGTAATTTTTGCGGGTGACATATCTATATGTGAACGCATATAAGTATGTATGTTGTATATGCATTATTTGTGTCGGAATGTCATACGCACATATAAGTATGTATGATGATGTTTGAGACGATTGTTATTTTTTTGTAGAACAATATTTGAAGATTTTGCAAGTTCTTTTATTATTCTAATAATTTCAGAAGGTGAAGTCTTAAAAGACTCGAGTGACTCGTTAACTGTGTTGCGTAAGCTGGACAACTCGAAGTTGTTCTTTGGACAATTTGGTTGAAATACCTTTTCTAGTTGGTTTGCAAAACAATTAGCCTTTTCCTCGTCACTTTGTGCCCAATTTCCACCCATGTCTCGTATAGGCATGTTGGAGTTAGTTGGTGGCTTCAGGGACTTGCTTGCTTGTTTGAATTTGGACAAAGCTTTCTTCCTCACGTTTAAGCGCTTTTTTTAATTTACGTGCAGCTCAGCTTTCAATTGAAGCTGAGTGGAAGGGGAGCGATTTATCTGCCATTCACGCCTTGCACGCCTTTTTTCATTTACAAGCTTTTCTATTTCTCTCTTAGTAATTTTTCTGGCACCAAGCGGCTTATAGTTTTTGTTTGACAGCTGCGCAAGTTATTATATCATTGAGTTCTTCTATGCTTTCGTCAATATCTCTTACTGTATTTATTTTGTACTCAACATTAATGTGGCTACTCACGTATTTTTATATTTTAGCCAATTCGTTTTATAAGATGTTAGACCCACTTTTGGATCAACGAATATGGGTTGTTCACATAATTTTATTAGTACAGGAGAGTGATCAGAAGATAGATCAGTACATGTATCAGCTGTTATGTGCGATTTATCTATATTTTTGATTACAGCAAAATCAATTAAATCTGGTATTTTTTCACGATCACTAGGCCAATATGTCGGCTCACCAGGAGATATTATGTCAAGTTTATTGTGCTTATTTACTCGTATAATAGTGTGATACAGCTGTCGTCCTTTCGGATTAATTAGCCGTGAGTCCCAATACGTGTGCTTTGCATCTCCACCTGCTAGAAATCTATGGCATAGTGTTCCAAAAAAGTCTTTAAATTGGATGTCTGTAATTTTAAACCGAGGTGGGCAGTATATGGCCGTCAGATTTAAGTCCCCGCAGCGATTTTTTATAGTTATTGTTGTAGCTTGTAATTGCGCTGTGGCATTAGATTCTAATGTGTGGTGACTTAACCGTTTTCAAACCAACACTGATGTTCCTCCATGTGCCTTTCCATCTGGGTGGTTTGTAACATAGAGTCTAAACCCCGGTATAAAGAAATTGTTTTTGTTCGTAAGATGAGTTTCTGACAATAGCAATACAGCAATATTATTTTCATCCAGAAATCTAATAAGTTCCAATTTATGTTGGTTAACACCGTTAGCATTCCATAAACAAATGTTTAATACACTCATTTTTACTTAAAAAAGTTTGTAACATTTGGTTTTGTGATTTGATTATCTCTTGAATGATATTTTGCATTGAAGCCATAAATTGTGTCATACATTGGGTAAGGTTGGGGTAATTGCATTTGTGTAGTATTGCCTTTCACCACGTTTGCATAGCTCCCTTGTGTAGCATTGTCTTTAAGATTTACTGGTTTTGAATTATGGACGGGGATTTTAATATTTTCATTAGATGAAATATTCATCATTTGGTTACGACGTGCTTGGATGCCCTGTGACAACTTCGATTTCAAATCGTTGTATACACGGCAACCCCTGTAGTTAGCAGTGTGATTTCCCCTACAATTGATTTTTATTTCAAACCTCTTTTTTATACTCTCGCAACAATGTTGCTAAGGAGAGTATTATAGTTTTGTTCACATAACGGTTGTTTGTAAGTCCTAAAACTAAAAGAGTCAGATATAGGGTTATATATACCAAAGTGATCAGTCGAAATCCGGATGTCTGTCTGTCCGTCCGTCTGTCCGTCCGTCCGTCCGTCTGTCCGTCCGTCTGTGCAAGCTGTAACTTGAGTAAAAATTGAGATATCGTCATGAAACTTGGTACACGTCTTCCTTGGCTCCATAAGAAGGTTAAGTTCGAAGATGGGCAAAATCGGCCAACTGCCACGCCCACAAAATGGCGGAAACCGAAAACCTATAAAGTGTCATAACTAAGCCATAAATGGAGATATTAAAGTGAAATTTGGCACAAAAGATCGCATTAGGGAGGGGCATATTTGGACGTAATATTTTTGGAAAAGTGGGCGTGGCCCCGCCCCCTACTAAGTTTTTTGTACGTATCTCGGAAACTACTATAGCTATGCCAACCAAACTCTACAGAGTCGTTTTCTTCAGGCATTTCCATATACAGTTCAAAAATGGAAGAAATCGAATATTAACCACGCCCACCTCCCATACAAAGGTTATGTTGAAAATCACTAAAAGTGCGTTAACGGACTAACAAAAACGACAGAAACACTAAATTTTACGGAAGAAATTGCAGAAGGAAGCTGCACCCAGACTTTTTGAAAAATTGAAAATGGGCGTGGCCTCGCCCACTTATGGACCAAAAACCATATCTCAGGAACTACTCGACCGATTTCAATGAAATTCGGTATATAATATTTTCTTAACACCCTGATGACATGTACGAAATATGGGTGAAATCGGTTCACAACCACGCCTTCTTCCAATATAACGCTATTTTGAACTCCATCTGATGCCTTCTCTGTATAATATATACATTACGAACCAATGATGATAGCGGAATAAAACTTTACACAGATACGGTATTTGAAAAATATGTAAATGACTGATAATGAAATCTCGATTATCAATTTATCATGCGAGAGTATAAAATGTTCGGTGACACCCGAACTTAGCCCTTCCTTACTTGTTAAGAGTACATTTTGAAGTAGGATGAAGATCACCACACACTACACAGACACTTCGTAGAATGCAATATGCTTTCGTGTGTCCATACTCGTGGCAGTTTGTACATTGTACTGGACCATTTCTCTTGTGTGGTTCCTCAACGGTGATTCTGTGATGGAGTAGATATTTTAAATTGTAAATCGGGTGTATTTCATTTTTCTTTAATTTGTTAGGATCTGGCATCAATTCTATTTTGAACATTGGTTGTGCGACATTGTTCTTGTTAAAAATATTTACTACTGATTTAATGCTAAAATCACCGTTAGAGTCTACCGAAAACTCTATACCTTTTATGACAACAACTAGGCCTTTTGAGCTCTTCAGTTGGTAAGAGTAGTAATTCTTGTTGTTATTTGATAGGAATTTTACAATATCCATGAAACTTTTTTCAGTGTATGTTTCAATTTTTGTTTCATCTATGTTACCTTTTTTCAAGGGCACAATGTGAAAATTGTTTATGCCTATTATATTGCTCATTTTGGAAACAAGCGCATTTGAGCTACGCTCACGCAAATTGATTGGAGGGGGTTTGGCATTCACGACCGTGGTGGTACCCTTTGCTTCGTCGTTAGGCTCTTTGCTTAATAAGGCAAATCTGTTGCCATTAAGAATTTCTGGCTTTTTACTGTTTGGCATTCCTGCCTGAAATTTTTTGATATTGACCGTTGTTTTAATAGGACTCAATTTCCTTTTTACATTAATGTAGCGATCAATACCAGTCTGAACTGATGGTCCTTTTTTGCTTGGTACATTTACCTTGCATTTTATTTTCCTGTCCGGATGCTTGCTGGTACCTGCATAGTGACTGCTGTCAGTGGATTTGTTGTTCCTCGATTGCTGTTTACTGCTGCTTCTGCTGACTGCGCTTGCTTAGTTGCCCTTTCTTCTGATCGCTGCGATGACTCATCATCGCCGTTACATTTGTTTTTGCCAGGAGTTGCTTCTGTTGGCTCGACTAGGCATTTAAGGAATGCCTACGGTTTTGCTGAGGCTTTTGGCTGCGAAGCACTCATTAATGTTTCTTTTTTTGTTTTGTTTTTTAAATTTATATATTTGTTTTGTGCACTATTTGTTAATGTTTATTATTAATAGTTTGTATGCACCGTTTTTTTATTTGTTTGTTTGTTTTTATTTATTATTATTGTTTGCTTACTTTTTGCAAAAATCAGAATCACGGAGCGAATTCAAAAACACGTCCGTACACCTTGAACACTTGTTGACAATATGTAAGTAAGTTTGTGTATGAATTATTTGTGTGGCAATGTCATACGCACATATGTATGTATGTGTGCATGTACATTTAGAGCAGCGCGCGCATGTTATATTACTGATAAATGATAATATTTTGATTTGAAATTGATTTGTACTTACGTACATATCTGCAGGATAAATGCATATGAAAATTTTAAATGATAAAAGGTGTGATTTACATGTATGTATTATTATTGTATTATATGTCTTAAGTTAAGAGAGTATATCATATAAGTATATACATGTATATTATATTATCAAAGATAAGAAATATTTAAAAATTAGCTTTTATTTGCACGTTAGCTACAAATATTACCTTGAATATAGCATAATTTAAAAATAATGATATCAATTTTGAATGAATTCACAAAAATTCGCAAAATGATATTCATGTCAATTGATATGATTGCATGTAAACGTAGAAAAATATAAGCCAAAGTCCCAACATACGTCTGTAATAGCAATGTACATATATTTCTGAGCATAATTTTCATTGAATGCTCAGCCGGAGAACTTAAAACATCGACAACAGAATATGAAGAGAAATAAATATATGTATGCATGCTCGTTATGATACTCAACATCACAGCATTGTGATATTTTCATGCTTCAATTTTTGCTTTGAACCAGGCAATCGCAATATGTATAAGTAAACAATTTCTCTTTTAATTTGTTTTAAAAATTTTATTTCCCTTGGTAATACCAAGGGCAGCCGGTCTCAGCGGAAGAGTTGAAATAACTGAATTACATACGAGCGACGTTAGCGTCTAAATACCTACACTACTTTGCCCTAACTTGAGTTGCTGCACGTTATTTGCCGTGTGACTTCTTAGTTGCTTACACTTTGTTTGTTGTTGGCACGTGCAAGGCTAAAAGCGTGCGATCAGCATAATGGCCGGATGCATACTTAATGCGGTATTGAGTTCTTATAAAGTTGCAGACGCGCCGTCAGCGAATTCGGTGCAAGTGATATTTTTGCCGGATGTTTGGTTACCTGTGCTAACTTATACTTTTGCGTTTTGCCGTCGGCATTTCCATATAGGCATGTAACAGTAATTATATGAGTATACTTTTGTATGAATGCATGCATAGTAATATTTATAGCCAATTTGGACTTACATATTTAATAATTTTATTAGATTTTTACATAATATACTATACAAATAAATATTTTTGTATTATGTTTCTTACTAATGGAAATTGAATTTATCACAACAATATATAAATACATCGTCTATCATATTAATCTTATGTATCTGCACATGCTCATATGAATGTATGTATACGCATGTGCGCGTTCAGAAATTCAAACCATGATTTTATCAACTATCAATATATTACATGTGCGCGCATTGATCTGCCTGTTCATACATTCATATATACTTATGTATATGTACATATATGTATTTGTATACATTGCCGAACAAATAATGCACAAGCATACAAACATACATATGCGTCCACATGTGAATATGTCACCAACAAAAAATTGGAACATTGTTCTACAAAAACAACAATTGTCTCAAATAGCATAAGCATCACAAGTCAATATGACAGCCAAATTGGCGAAGAACAAATGTAGTAAATATTCAACAAAAACGATTTCATTCATAAACGCAGGGGCATATTCCACAAGTGACCTCGCTTCTTTCTCAGAAACAGACGCCGTAACATCTCCCCGAGCATGTGTTTGCCCACAAGCGGCTTTTTGCGACGATCGCAAACGTTAAAAATCATAAATTGAACAACTTTCTGATGCAAACTCGCAAAACACAAAAAACAGGGAGTGACAAAAGTGGCAACATAGCTGTTGACGATTTATAATATGCACGCCCATACGTATATATATGTACATACATACAGCCCGATTCTGTGCACTTGATAAATTCACCATCTTGCTTATTTATCAATATTGATTATTTATCAAGTCTTTGGTATTCTGTGTCAAAAACCAAAAGCTCTTTTCCAGATAAATTATCAAGATGTCAAATGCTCTTGACAAATTCAACAACTGTTTGTGAAAATATTGTGAACACATTTTAATTGTAATTTTGATTGAAATTAAATAAAATAAAATGGAAGAAGACATATTATTATTGTTGCTGTTAGAAGAGGAGGAAAATTTAGAAAATAGAGATCGCGCACGTTATTTCAGGAGTTTGAGGGATTCTACTGATCCATTTGCCCTCAGTGAAAGTGAGTTCATGAAAAATTTCCGACTGCCGCGTGATATTTGCCGGAGTCTAATAGATGACTTACGGCCTCATGATCAACAAAAGACTTCATTGCCTTTGACCATTAGAGTCCTGGCAACTTTAAATTTCTTTGGTCACGGTTCCTACCAAAAATGTGTCGGTAATAACTGCAACTTGCCAATGAGTCAATCGTCACTCTTGAGAAGTATGCGGGCCGTGGCCAAACTTATACTGAAAGTTAAAGGAGAAGAAATAAAATTTCCTAGTTCCACTGAGGAAGAAAATATAGTCAGAACCGGGTAAGTACATACATGTGTATTAAAACAATTGGATTCATCTAAATTCACTGAGTTCAATTTCAGATTTTTCACAAAATACGGAATAAAGAGTACTATAGGAGCAATCGACTGTACACATGTTGCAATTATTGGTCCTGCGTCAAATAATATTGAACGTCCCCTTGGCTTATATTTAAATAGGAAGGGCTTCTACAGCATTAATGTCCAAGCGGTATGTTTTGTTGTGTATAAACTTAATAACTGACATACATAAGTTAACTTTCTCAGGTATGTGATCACCGTTTTTGCTTCACGTTTCTAAATGCTAAATGCGGGTGCGACACATGACTCTGGAATTTGGGCAACTTCTGACCTATGAGAGCATCTCATTCGTCAACACACCAATGACTCTGTAGGGCACCGAAGGGAGTCGTGGCTGATTGGTGACCAAGGTTACCCTTTAGAACCTTGGCTCTTAACACCGGTCGGAAATCCTAGTATGTACTTCTCAAGAGCGAAAGTATAATAAGCTACATTGTACTGCCAGAAATTGTGTTGAAAGAGCGTTCGGAGTTTTAAAATCGCGCTAGTAGTAGTTAATTCCGGTGACTCTTTGCAGTATACACGAGAAGGTGAAAGGATAAGGGCAAGATATATATCTACACTTTAACACATTATTACACTATACACTACATTACTACTAACAATATGCATATATAAATTAACGACTTATTAGTTACAAAGGCGTAAAAAAATATTTTGTGGTCAAATTGACCTTTATTGTTTAAAATCCAAATAACAACTAAACTTAATTTACAATTAAACATATTCTTAATATTGCCTAAATCTACTTGCGTTAGCACTTTTGTTTAACGTTCGCTTATGCGGCGCATAGCGGATGTTGTTCCCAATTGTTTGTTTCTGCTGACTTGCGGCGCATGGCGGATGTTGTTCCCACTTGTTTGTTTCTGCTGACTAAACGTCTGGAATATTTCCTATTGGGGATAGTTGACGTCGACAGTTATTGGTTTATTTGTAACTTTTCTGGTGTTAACTCCTCCACCCCTAAAAACAAACGTCCCCGTTTGTTCTACTGGGTTACTGCATTTGGCTTACTAGCGTTATTGACTCTGTTAACTGTGGTGTTTCGGATGTTGTGAACTCTTAAGGGTCATTCACGTTTACGTTTACGTTATAACTTGACCGTTCTACCAGTTTGCTTTTGAAAAGTTCCCTTAGAACTAATGCGATGACTATTACCGCTACGAATATCAGACTGATGATTGAAAGAGATAAATTCGTGATTAAAGCTGCTCTGTGGGTTATAGGTATGTAGTGCTTTTAGGTGTTTGGTGTTGTTCATGTGGAGTTCTTTCAACATTTCCAAACTTAGGATTTCTTCTTCCCTATTTGAAGGGAGATTTGGTTGCAGAATTGCGGGTAGTGGTTTGGTGCTTAACGTTTCGCTAAAGGTATATTTTTGTTCGTCAATGCTAACTGTAGAATTGTGATATTGTACTGCGTACGATCCAGTAAGATTTATCTTTTGGTTGTCGATCTCTATTGTGCCATTGTACTGATTTAGTAGTATGATGCCAGGTGAGATATTCTCTACTGATGGGATGTGCTGATTGTTTATTATAGTGCATTCCGCTGGTTCGCTTCGAAGTAGTCGAGGGACGCAAGTAGTGTTACTAATATCTATTAAATTCCTACGGCTACAAATTCTTATATTATTATGTTCCTTACATTTATTCTTAACGCCAAAAACTTTGTCATTATTACAAGTAACTATATCCTCATAGGGGTTTTTATTAATATTTTTCCCTATTTTTATTGGTTTTATCAAAATTGAGTCGCAAATATCCTCATTTGTTACGGGTATTCCGACTATATAAAGTAACATTGTATTGTTTGAGGCGACTTTTATATTCGCTAGCTCTAGTGAGTCTTCCATATTATTTAATGTAAAAATATTATTTTCAAATACAGATTTTATTAATCTAAGTTCATCATTTGACAAAATGTATGAATTTACGATGCCGGCCTTTGCCCAATGCATTGCGTAGTCTATATTAATTATTTCCTCTTTAATAATTTTTAATTTATATTTTATTTCAAGAGCCAAATGGTGTTGTATTTCTTCGTTCGTTTGTAAAGATTTTATTATTTTATTTGATGTTGTGGTGATATTGTTAATTCTGTCAAAAATTACTTTGTTAATTATTACTTGTTTATTGTTATTTTCTATTATATTGTTAAGTTGATTTTCTAGAATTACTAGGTCGTCGTGGTCGGGATTTCCAGCGATCCATTTCCAGACTGTCCCTAGTGCATCTATTGATTTTTTAAATCTCCTTGGTTTAAGTCTGTTTAAATAAGTCTGTGTCAAGTTTAGTTCGTTAATGAGAATAGGAAGGAGGGGATTTTCTTCAGTGATCTTTATTTTAATGATGCTGCTTATTTCATTCAATATTTTCTGGCATGCATCCAGGTCGACTTTATGTATTAATCTGTACGTTCCTGTTTGAATTTTGGTTAGTCCTGTGTTAAATGTTGCTAACTGCGAGTTGGTGTAGTCTATTAGTTGGAAGTCTGCGTACACCAGATTTACGAAAAATCTGTAAGAAGAAAAAAAGGAAAAAAAGAAGGGGTAATATAACTAGGTTTTAATGTTGCTTTTGTGTACCGTTCGTCCTTTCTCCGTGATTACTACACTGGATTTATCTTCTTTCACAACTTCTTTTTTATATCTAGCTGTGAGCTTAGATCCTAATCGTTTGTTTATTCTAACATATATTATTTCCCCAGGAGAGTAGGTTTTCGTTGGCTTTCGTGTTTTATTGTGAAATTCTAAATCTTTTGCTTGTCTTTTCTGAAGAGTTATGATATTTTCTTGTCTTGCTTTCTCGTATTGCTCTGGGTCTATTGAAATGCGTCTACCAAAAATGTTTCTATTGGTCGTTTCCCTGTAGCAGAGTGTATGGAGTAGTTATACTGTATGTGCAACGGTCAAGGAGTTCCTGAAAGGAGCGATGGGTATGTTCAGTTTGAAGACAACGCATAATTTCAGATAGGGTAGAATGAAATCTTTCTACCTGTCCGTTAACTTTGCTCGCGTAAGGGGGTGTTTTAAAAATTAATACCAAGTTGATCTTCGACCATAAATTGTATTGAAGATGAATTTAGAGATTTCTCGTTGTCTATGACTATTGTTTTGGGTACACCGAAAGCGAAAAGTATTTGTCGCAATGGTTCCCTGATATCTTCTATTGCTTTTGATTCTATTATCCTAACTTGGGCATATTTCGAGAATTTATCCACTGCAGTGAGTACCAGTTTTTTTCTGTATTGAATATATCTATTGGGGTTTCGTGTAGTTGTGGTTTATTAGGATGGCGGTCGTATTTGTTCTCTTTACAAATTTTGCATTGCTTTATTATATTTGCTATTTTTGCTCTCATCTTAGGAAAGTACAACTTTTGTATGAGTTGTTTTTCATTTTCTTCCCTATTTCTGTGCGCTCGTTTGTGTTCTTTCAGTATCTCTTCAGTTTGTGTGTCCTCATTTGGTATTTGTTTGGGTATATCGGATTTTATAATTACAGAAATGGAGTGGGTATATTTCTTGTATTTTTCCTATTATCTCTTCAGAGGTAAATATGCCATTTATCACTGAAGGATTTAGGTAATGTTTTAAAAGTGAAATTAGGTTTTCCCGAGAAAAATTGGGTTTTGTGATTATATGTCTATGGTACGTTTGAAACGGTATTTTGAACTGATAACTCTCTTCGTGTCCTACTGAGATCCAAAGTTGGTTTTTAAAAGCATTTATAGGTGCCTCTACTGCTGGGATTAGATTGTGAGATGAGCTTTCGACTGAATGTGTGGCAACTGATAAGGAATTTATTTCGAAAGGTCTGGATAGTGTATCTGCTACCACATTGGATTTTCCGGGTTTATATTTAATTTCATAATTATATTCCTCGAGTATTGCTTTCCAGCGCTTTAACTTTGAATTGTTATTTTTGTTGCTCAGAGCGTACGTGAGAGGTTGATGATCCGTATGGATTATTACTTTTGCTGTGCCATACAGATAATTTCTAAAGGAATTTAGTTCCCAAATTATGGCAAGCATTTCCTTTTCGTTTACTGCATAATTCTCATCGGTTTTGCTCAATGTCCTTAAAATGAATGTTATAGGTTTACCATTTTGTTCCAAAACAGCGCCTATTGCGTATTTGGAAGCATCTGTAGTTAGTTCAAATTCTTTTTTGTAGTCAGGGTATTGTAAAATGACGTCTTTTGACGTCAAAGCAGCCTTGATTTTATTAAACGCTGCCTTAGCTTCGTCATTCAGATGTATGTGAGTTTTCTTTGAGATATTTTTTGACATCCTGCCTTCTTCGCCTCGAAGTAAGGATGTGAGTGGCTTTGCGAGCTTCGCATAATCCCTGATAAATCTTCTATAATATCCGGATAAGCCTAGGAAAGTCTTTGAGAGTAAGAGGGTAAGGAAAATTTACTATTGATTGTACTTTTGATGGGTTTGTAGAGATTCCATCGGAGGAAACTACAAATCCTAGGAACTCGACCTGTTTTTTGAAAAATTCGCATTTATCGATTTGTACTTTCATGTTAGCATTATTTAAAGTATTGAAAATTGTGTCTATGTTTTAGGAATGTGTTTCTTCATCTTTGCTAAATATTATTATGCCGTCTATATATACATAACATATTTTGCCTATGTGTTGTCGTAGAATATCGTCTAACGTCCGTTGGAAAATGGCAGGGGCGTTCTTTAAGCCAAAGGGAAGTCTGGTGAACTCATATTTTCCGTTGTTCACTGAAAAAGCTGTCTTTTCCACGTCAGATTCCTTAAGAGGAATTTGATGGAAGCCACTTTTAAATCGATTACTGAAAATACTCGGTTTTCTCCTAGTTGGGACAGTAACCTCATTTATCTCTGGTATCGGGTACCTGTCTGCAATTGTAACCGTATTCAGTTTCCTGTAGTCGATTACCAGTCTGAATTTTTTTTCACCTGATGCGTCGTCTTTCTTCGGGACGACCCATACTGGGGAATTGTATGGTGATTGTGATTGTCTGATGATGCCGTCTTCTAATAATTTATTTATTTGTTTCTCTACTTCCTGTTTAAGACTAATAGGATATGGATATGATTTGGAATAAATGGATGTATCTGAATTTGTACGTATATCGGCTACCACTTTTGTTGTATACGTCAATTTCTCATTCGGGTCTGAAAATAAATTCCGGTGTTTCTGTACAAGTCGTATAATTTCGATTTTTTCTAATTCATTCATATGATTCATATGTTCGTCACGTATTTGTATTGAGTTTACATCCTGTGCTGTGTATTGTTGGAGTTGGATTTTATGTTTGTTTGCTACGACCATAAAATTATCTTTAGTGTGGATAATTGCTGAAAGTTGTTTTAAACTATCGTTTCCTAGTGTTTCTTTAAGTAGCGAACTCACCTTTATTTCCGAAACTCACTTGTTAGCTTTTTGTTGTAACAAATAACGCACAGCACAGGTTTTTTTTTGAAATTGTAAATTTCGTAAATGTATTTATTTTATTTCAGAATGTATATAGATATATATTTTTTTTTAAACGTTATAAATTGCTCGGATATCTCACTCGGCGGCGGAATCAGCGGACGTTGATGTACGTGGGAGTAAGAGAAAAAAGCAAAGCGATGCTGCGAAAAGCGTATGCGCAAAAGCGACTCGTACGGGAGCAAAAAGCGAAGTGTGTCCGGGTGGAGTTGTCCGTCCCTTTTTTTTGCGTAAACTGTTGTGCTCTAGTTGGAAGTGTGGTGTAATGCTTGAGTGTATTGGTGTGATGTGTAGTGATGTGGAAGGTGAGTGGTGAAATTTGGTGTGGCTGTGTTTCATGATAGGGTAGGCCGAGAGTCATTTAGACATCCCGGCCCCCTAGGCAAATTATTAGCCTAGTAGCCTTTGCAATAGCTGCAAGGTGGCCACCACGTTACTAAGCCCAGTGGGTTGGCGAGACCGCGGCCTAGGTTGACGCCGCCGCGTAGAGGTATTGGGTTGTTGGCGCCGAGTACGGGTTCGGGATTCTGGTGGTGGCTCAGCTCTTCGTGATCGTGCAGCACGGTTCGCCTGCGGTCGTCGGGTCGTAGCACGACTGGAGGGGGCAAGTAATGGTCTGCCGTCCCGATGAAGGAGCGTGTGATGCGGCCGCATGCATATTTGGCACGTATACCCGGATGTACACTCCGATGTGGAGTGGGTAGGTGCCAGACAATTTAGGCAGTGGCCATGTGCCTGGACAATCTGCTGGCGGAGCGGAGGCAGCATCCTCTTAAAAATGCCGCAGTGCGGCAACCTGTGGGGGCGGCGGCACAGCGGGTATCGGAGGCGTTGTGGGTCTGCTGGCACCGGCGTCGGCGTTGCGCGTGTTGCACTTCGGGCAACGGTTGGTTGCGTTGTGGCCGTCGGATTTCGAGGAGCTGGTGTAGGCCCCGTTCGTGGCACGTGAATGGTCGACCGAACGGCTGGCGTTGGTGCTGGCGGCATATCGACATCCATTTGATCTGTCAAAGATATTTACGTTATATGTTTGTGGTATACGGATATGATAGGTGGTGCTACGTTAGGTGGCACTGGTGGGTAGTCATGTGGACCACCCCTCTATTACTACTTTTGCGGTTTTCATTAAGATACGATTTGTGGTTTGTTTTGCGGGTTATATCGATTTATCGTTTATTGTTTACGGTTTACGTGTCGGTTTTATCGGCTGTGGGCAAAAAGCATAGTTTAACGAGCGGCCGAGTTAGTGTTCCGTTTTGCGTACGGAGATCAACTACGCGAATATGACCGTCGGAGCCGTGGTAAAGCTTCTCTATGCGGCCAAGCCGCCATTCAGTGGGGGGGAGACAATCGTCATGAATTAAGACACAATCTCCAAGCTTAGGCGCGTTTTCTGGTGTTTTCCACCGATACCTTCTGTGGAGGTCCTTTAAATAATCTTCTTTCCATCGAAGACAGAAATCGTGATGGAGAATTTTAATTCTTTCCCATCTGTTTAATAAGGAAAGCGACTCCACGCCTGGCTCAGGTGTGGCCAGAATGGGCGCTCCTTTAAGAAAATGCCCTGGTGTGAGGGCTGTAAAGTCTGATGGATCTTGCGAGAGGGCTGCGAGAGGCCGTGAGTTGAGAACGGCTTCAATTCTAGTTAACAAGGTCGTGAATTCTTCATAATTGAATTTATAAGTGCCAGCTAGCTTCTTGAAATGTGATTTGAAGCTTTTTACGGCTGATTCCCATAAACCACCCATATGTGGAGCGCTTGGGGGGATAAACTGCCAATTGATGCCTTGGGGAGCATATTTTTGTATAATGTCAGGTGAGACTTGTTTCATAAAATCTACAAATTGTTTCTCTGTGGCTCTTTGGGCTCCGATAAATGTTTTACCATTATCGCTCATGATTTGGGATGGGAAGCCACGTCGTCCGACGAAGCGAGCAAATGCCGCGAAGAAAGCCTCCTTTGTCAGATTGGAACATAGCTCAAGGTGTACTGCTTTTGTCGTAAAACAGACAAAGACAGCCACATAGCCTTTCATCAGGGTGGGAGACCTTAGCATGGATGCCTTTATTTGAAAAGGCCCAGCAAAGTCGACACCTGTGGTGGTGAAAGGCAGAGCAAAGTTACAGCGTTCCGGTGGAAGTGCTGCCATAATCTGCGTTCTCATTTTCTGCTTGTGCATAGTGCAGACCTTGCACGTGAAAATGCACTTCTTGATTTGGGGCTTAAGGCGGGGAACATAGTACTCTTGGCGTACCATATGTTGCATGAGGCGATGTTCGGCGTGCAACATGAGTATATGGATATAATTGATGAATAATGTGGCAAATGAGGATTTCTCTGGTATTATTATGGGATGGCGTTCGTTATACGTAAGGCTGGAATTAGCAAGCCGGCCGTTTGCACGAAGCAGACCTTTCGTGTCTATAAATGGGTTTAGTACTAAGAGTGAGCTCTTTTTGTCAATTGGCTTCGATTCTCTTAGTAACCCTAGGTCGCGGCTGAAGTAGCGCGTTTGGGTTGATGCGATAAGAGCGACCTTCGCTTTTTGTAAGTCTTGGTGCGTCAATGTATCGCATTGGGGGCAAGTTGCTCCCTTTACCTTAAGTTTAAGTCGCTCTACGAATTTGAAAATATAGGCGACTACTCTGAGTGCTCGGGGGAACGATGAAAATCGTTCAAGGATGTCAGCATCATCCATTGTTGTGTGATAAGTGGCGATTTTTCGACTTTCTGGGGCAATTATGTTGCGCATTTGCGATTGTGGCCAAGAATCGGGAGATTTTGTTAACCATCGGGGCCATTCCACCAGAGGGTGGTGGTGGCGAGATGAAGGGGTTTGCACCCTCTTGTCCCAAGATCGGCAGGATTGTCAGCACTGGCTACGTGGCGCCAATTGGCTGATCCTACTAGATCAAGTATTTGAGACGTTCGGTTAGAAATATATGTTTTCCACGCGTGTGGTGGTTTTTCTAACCAGGCTAGAACTATTTCGGAATCGGACCAGAGAGACGAGCTTTGCTAGTAGCAGAGCGCCACAGAGTTCAAGTCGTGGTAGACTTATGGTTTTTAGAGGCGCAACTTTTGCCTTTGCCACTAGTAGGTGGCTTGTAGTTGCAATATCGCTTTGGGTGCGCACATATATAGTGGCACAATATGCCTTTTCAGAGGCGTCGCAGAAGCCGTGTAGTTCCACCTTGTATTCGGGGGAATAGTTTACCCACCGTGGAATATGTATCAGCGAAATGTCTTTTAGGTTATTAGCAAACTGGGACCATCTTTCTAAGCGAAGAGGTTTCACTTGTTCGTCCCAGTCAGTTCCGTCTAGCCATAATTCTTGAATCAGGATTTTCGCTTGTATCATAATTGGCGAAAGCCATCCTGCGGGGTCGAAAAGTTTTGCCACAGAGGAGAGAATTTGGCGTTTTGTAATGGCGGATAATGCGGATATGGACTCAGTTGTGTATGAAAACTGGTCCGATATCGCATTCCATTGGATGCCCAGTGTTTTTGTTGTACTTTCCTTTTCGAAAATAAGGAAATTAGTGTCCAACAAATTTTCTTTTGGTATATTTTTTAATATAGTTGGGTGATTTGCCGTAATCTTTTTTAATGGAAACCCTGCGGATTTGAGGGCTTGGATTACTTGTGATAATGACTCGTATGCTTGTGAGAGGCTGTGGCTCCCAGACAGGATGTCGTCTACATACGTATGTGTTTTTAAGACTTGTGTTGCCAGAGGAAACTCTGACTTTGTGTCTTCTGCCAGTTCGTGGAGTGTACGAATGGCGAGGTATGGGGCACAGTTTACGCCAAAGGTAACTGTTTTTAATTTAAAGTCGCTTATTGGACTATTGGGAGATTTTCGAAAAATAATTCGTTGAAAATCTTGATCATCCTTATGTACCATTATTTGTCGATACATTTTTTCGACATCCCCATTGAAAACGTATTTGTATATACGCCAATTTAATATGAGGAGCATCAAGTCTGGTTGGAGTGTGGGTCCCGTAAATAGAATATCATTTAGGGAATTCCCCGAGCTAGTGGATCTCGAGGCATTAAAGACAACTCTAACCTTTGTGGTTTTTTTGTCAGGCTTTACTACTGCATGATGTGGCAAGTAGAATGAGTGATATTTGCCTTTTATGATTTTTTCGCATGGGCTTACTTCCTCCATGTGATCTAAATGGAGGTATTCTTCTAAGACTCCATCATAATGTTGTTTGAGTTCACCTTTTCTAAGCAGGTTTTTTTCCATACTTAGAAACTGCTGTATTGCAGAGGTGCGAGAGTGACCTATGGTGAGTGTATCTGGAAATTGTTGTTTAAATGGTAGTCGTACGACATACCGACCATTATCTGATCGAGTAGTTGTGGCTTTGTAAAAGTCTTCACAATACTGATCTTCTGGTGTTGTAATTGAAATGGGGGGGAGTTCCTCTAACTCCCAAAATTTCCTCAATTGTGAATTGAGGTACTCGTTTGAGATTTCCTCAACTTGAGTTGTCATTGCTGTGACTGGTTCCGCAACTAGTCCACTTAGGACCCATCCGAAAATGGTATTTTGCGCCAGTAGTGTTTTCGAAATTTTTTCAACACCTTCTTGTATTATTTGCGATATAAGATCGCTACCTAATAGAAGGTCTATTTGAGCGGGGGTGTTGCAGTTGGGATCTGCTAGAGTCAGATGTGAAATCTTATCCCAATGCTTGCTACTTATTTGATAGCTTGGAAGCATGTTTGTTAGTTGCGGTAAGACAATAGCATTTGCTTGAATGCGCTTATCCGCTTGGGGGGAAATTAGGGTAATGGGGCATATTTTGTTAGAGTTTTGTACTACTCTTCCGCCCATTCCCGTAATTTCATAGTTGGCATGTTTTGTTGGCAATTTTAATTTATTTTGGGCCTTAGACGCTATAAAGGATCGTTGGGACCCTTGGTCTATTAAGGCTCTTAGTTTGAACAGTTCTCCTCGATGTTCGATGGAGACAACTGCTGTGGGTAGTAGTACTCTACTATGATTATCGCTGTGTAGCGTTTGAGTTTTTAGTGCCTTTGAGCAGCATGGTGTCTCTTGGCAATTTTGTTGAGTTTCTGTTTCGGGAGTTGCTGTTGCAACTAAACCCGTGGCTTTTTTTGAAAAAGCGCTACTTTGAGATGTGTTGGGAAAGTTATTGAGATGTAACATGGAATGATGCCTTTTGTGGCAATATACGCAATTAAATTTGCTTTCGCAAGTATTAAGATTGTGTGAGTGGGACAAGCAGTTTGTGCAGAGTCTTTTTGACCTGACAAAGTTGTTCCTATCGTTTATATTTAATTTTTTAAACTTCTCGCAAGTTTTGAGTTTATGCCCTCCTGTACATAGTTCGCATGATGTATATTTGTTCTGTTCAGATGTGAACGATTGAGCTTTGAAAAAGCTTCTATTTAAATTGTTATTGTTATTGACTTGGGGTCTATTGAAGCTTCTGTTTAGGTCGGGTTGAACGTTTTTAGTTCTGACTGTTTTTTTATCTACCCTTTCTGCTATTTCATATTGGGCAGTTAAGAAATCTTTCATTTGCTGCCACGTTGGGCAGTCTCTTCTTGATGAGAGCGATTGCTCCCATAGAAGTAATGATTTTTCTGGTAATGCTGCGGTGCATATGTTTACCAGAATAGGGTCCCAACTGTCTGTGGGAACATTTTGTGTCGTTAGAACCGACAAACAATTTGAAACAGTGGATTCTAATTTTATGAATTCTTCACTTGTTTCTTTTGAATTTTCGGCAAGTTCATGAGTATGGTTACTTGCTTGTCGACCAATATTCTTTTGTTTTCATATCTGGCTTTCAGAGCTTCCCAAGCCAAATTGAAATTGTCATCACTTAATGCGAACTGTTTTACTATTACGCCTGCTTGACCTTTTGTTTTGTATCGGAGATGATACAATTTTTGCGCTTGTGATAATTTTGGATGGTTTATGTACACGGCTGTAAACATGTCCCGGAAGGACGGCCATTGTTCATAACCTCCATGAAATATTTCCGTATCACATGCTGGCACTTTGAGATGAATGCCTGTTGCCTCTTGGGCTTGCACTTGTGGTAACTCTACTCTACTGTGGGGAGTAGGTGCAATTGATTTTATAAGTTTTAGTTGATCTGTGATCATAATTTTCGTGTCTTCATACTGGTCTAAGCAGTTTTCTAATTTGGCGTAAGCAGAAGATTTAAAGTTTTCTGGTAGATCTGACTCGTCAGTATCTACAATTGTGTCATATGCAGCTTGGAGACGCATCCAAAAATTTTCAAGCTTTTGGCTTTTTATTTCTAGCGCCGATTCAGAATTGTCTTGAATCGGCGAAGAGGCAAACCGAGTGCAGTATTTTACTAGACAGTCACTCTCTGAAATGAATTTGGAGTATGATATGTCTTTCCCCCTCTTTTGTTTTGTAGCACCTTGCTTAGAGCGTGTAGCTTCTGCAGGTGTACATGGACTCTTATCGTCAGAAATCATTTTTGGAATTTTTAGGAATTGAGATGTTTTAGATTCTTTTGAATCTATATTCATTTAGAAAATGTAAATTTGTAAAATATTTGTGTATATTTTCTTTCAGTGTATACTGAGAACTTAATTAACCGAGAACTCTTTTAGTTAAATAAGAGTTTTTTTTATTTCGTATAAAAATTAATAAAATCCGCGTTTATAGCTTATATTACTCGCCGTTGTATCTACTTTTGATGGCGTTTGTGTTTATTATTATTGTAATAATAATTATAACAATAATAATTATAATAATAATAATTATAATAACAATAATTATAATAATAATATAATAATATTATTTTTTTTTTTTTTTGTTTAATGTACTGCGAGTATATATTTTTTTCGGATTTATTGGTATGCCCTCGTACTTGTGTGCCGGAAAGGCTCAATACCTTTTGTATATAAGTATTTATGTATGTGTGCACGATATGTGCTTCGTATGCATATAAGTATGCTTAAATTATTTTAATATGAAGCAAACCTGCTTGTTTTTGTTGTGCAAATACAAGAGGTATTGCTTGAACCTGATGCCAATTTGGACTTTGAGTATATGAATATTTATGTATGTGCATATATGTACATATATATGGTATTTTATGTATTTATTGTAATAAAATTTTTTTTCGTTCTGTTGTTAATTCGTGTTATCAATCTTGTAACACTCCGTTTATTATTTTTTTTTTTTTTTTTTTTTGTTTTTCAAAATTGTATTACTTTCCCGTAATTTGATTGTCCCTATGTATATGTGGTATATACCATGTAGGCATGCAATTTATTGAAATACAATTTATTGTTGTAATCGCGGTACTAGTATAGACGCAGGAAAGTTAGTTAAATTGGAAGAAGAGAAACGATATTTGCAGGTATTTAACTTCTGCACTCAACACACATGTGTGACGGTATGTATATACTCGTATGTATGTTCCTATATTTGCCTCTAATAAATTTCGGTAAGTATATGCTAGTTAATTACCAAGCTAAGAAAAGTTGGTTTGCATGTATATATGTATGTGTGTTTCAATTTATAAATCATATGTTCGCATTTATGTTTTCTTTTATTTCCTGGTTTGTACTTTTTAATATGCCTTTATTAGTGCAATTCGCTTGCTGCTTTAAAAGCAGAAGGGGTGTCGGAAAATATTGCAAGTAGAATGTCCTTTTAAGGTTTTAATTTGTTGTGTGTGATTGTGTTCACAAAAATAAGCATATATAAGCAATTAGTAATTTTAATACACGTATGTATTTTATCAACTTTAATATCGGTCTTTTAAAGCACCGTATTAAATTTGAGTTTCCGTTTTGATGAAACTGTTTAAAGTTATAACCGAGTTATAATTTGTAAACCAGTTTTTTTGTTTTTTTTTTTTTTTTTGCTAAACACACATATGTACATGCATATAAGTAAGTTGGAAGCGATACACTTACCCTTTCTCGCATCAAGGGAATTTTGGGGGAGTGTATTTCTTTGTGGCTTGCCCTAATGTTTTTCCTTTTTCTTCTTGTCCGTGCAGTTAGTATGCCTTCTATTCTCCTGTGTGCCTTTAGTATGTGCTTTTGTGTATGTTGCTTTTATTATCCGCGCCCGTTAGTGTGTTTTATTTAGTTTCGCGCCCGTTGGTGATATTTATTTAGTTTCGCGCCCGCTGTTGTTGTTGTTTTTGTTTTCGTTTAGTCTTTTTTTTCTTAGATATATTATATGTACATCCCAACTGTGTTGTACTGCAGTATCACTGTATATGTCAATTTTTTGTCTTTATGATTTTCAGGTATTTTTCACCCCACTGTTTTTTAATTTTTTTCCACTTTAATAGTTTTTCAACTTTTTTTTTCCACTTTAATAGTTTTAAAATATGTGTTTTATTGTTATTGTTATTTACTTTTCGTTTTTCTTTTTTAAGGTGCCTTTCTGTAGGCTCGAAGGACCATGTTTCTTTAAGTAGCGAACTCACCTTTATTTCCGAAACTCACTTGTTAGTTTTTTGTGGTAACAAATAACGCACAGCACAGGTTTTTTTTTTTTTGAAATTGTAAATTTCGTAAATGTATTTATTTTATTTCAGAAGGTATATATATATATATTTTTTTTTTAAACGTTATAAATTGCTCGGATATCTCACTCGGCGGCGGAATCAGCGGACGTTGATGTACGTGGGAGGAAGAGAAAAAAAGCAAAGCGATGCTGCGAAAAGCGTATGCGCAAAAGCGACTCGTACGGGAGCAAAAAGCGAAGTGTGGTGTAATGCTTGAGTGTATTGGTGTGATGTGTAGTGATGTGGAAGGTGAGTGGTGAAATTTGGTGTGGCTGTGTTTCATGATAGGGTAGGCCGAGAGTCATTTAGACACCTAGTATGGCATGAAAAGTGGTGAGAGTTGGTAGTAGGAAAAATTTTAAATTGCATTCTTTGATATTGAAAAGATTTAGAAGTGCGTGGTGCGTAATTTTTATTTTACCACCTACGGAATTTGCATAAAAAGGGTTATCATTTTCTTTGGGATTTTTTACTAAACTTGATTGAATATAGTTCTTGTTGGAACCAGTATCAACCAATATTTTTAAGATTTGTCCGCTCTTCGTTTTGCATCTGAAATATGGCAACGAAGAGCTGTTTAATCTAAAAAATGTACGTCTGTCAGGTCTAAAGAGTGTTCATTTCCATCGTCCTGTGTTGAGTTATAGTCGTGATTATATTCGTAGTCCTGATAGTCGTAATTGTACTGATTATCTTGGTAATTCTGTTCATTATATGGATCTGGGGTTATATTCAAGTGAAAGTTTCTTTGCACTTTTGGTTGAATTTCATTTTTATTGGATGCACTTACAGGTCGCTTACCAATAATTTTAGGGTTTGGCCTGTTTGCATAATTAATCGCGTTTGTCCGCAGGCTCACGTCTACGTCCATGGGTTGAGGTGGTTTAGGAGGTCTTGCTGGAGTATGGGTTTGTTGGTTATATTGCTGGTTAAATTGATTTGGGTTCTGGTTTATAGAATTCTGAATATTAGGTGGGTAATAATTTTGTTGTGCGCGTTGATAGTTGTATGGGTTAGGATTTGTCAAAGGTTGCGGTAAATAAGCTAGTTCAGGATGGAATTTTGTCTGTGAAGCTTGTTGGTTTTGTGGTTGGGAGTATCTTGGTTGGGTAAAATGTTGTCGTGAATTTTGTTGGGTAAAGCCCTGTTGTCGAGATGTTGACGGCGCGTTAAAAAATTGATTATTTGCGTGGTAGGCTCTAAAATTCTGGTTTTCGAGCTTTAGGCATAGGTGTAGGGCTTCAGGTAAGCTCTTTGGTTCTTTAATACCGAGAAGCCTAGGTAGATCGCTTGAAAGTCCTCTGACAAAAGTATCGAGGGCCTTTGAACGATAATTTTCTGTCAACAACTGTACTGCTTCTTCTCCAACTTCCATGCAGCCTATTTTGCTTAATATGAGTGATAAATGTGCGTATACCTTTTGGTAGAATTCGTTCACTGTCAGTCTACCTTGTATGAGGCAAGTCATTTGGTATTCTAGCGTACCTATGTCCCGTTTGTCGGCATAATGAGTAGTTAAACAGCGAGAGATTGCTGTCCAGTCCAATGCTGTGTTATAGGGCTCTAGTGCAATATCTGCCTTTCCGATTATTTTGTTTCGTATTACATTTAAAATACCGAAATAGCGCGGAGTGCTTTTTGAGGGTTCGTATATCCTCAAAATGCGTTCTACGCTTTTTTTCCAGGAGCTAAACTCTGAAGCGTTTCCTGAAAATTCTCGTAATGAGCGTATTACATCTGGTATTTTATCAATCTCGCTCATGTTATTCTGAAATTGTACGTCTATTGTCTGATCGGTTACTATGGGATTCGTTGCGTTATTAAGGACACTTTGAACTAATTTGGGTCCATTCGTTTCTAGGGTTTGGGCTACCATAGTTTTAATTATGTTTGCCAATTCTGGCGAAATTTGGTTAGCCGGAGCCGAAGGTCCTGCTATAGCAGTGGGAGTAGCATTCCCTAGCAATGATGGCCTAATCAGGTTGTTTGGGTTAGCCATTTTTGGAGAGGTCCTTTATAATTATGTTATTTATTTTGTTTTTCAGAAAATTTATGTTATTCTTTCTAGGAACGGGTTATTTATACTCTAGAGGGTCCGGTCAACTACTGAGTTGGCTACTGGAATCGCAGAGATAATTAATGTTATTTTTATATTTAAAAATATTTTTTTATAGGCTGTACAAGCCTTATTTTATTTGATTTATTACAAGCCTTGTATTATTTGATTTATACTCTAGAGGGTCCGGTCAACTCCTGAGTTGGCTACGGAATCGCAGAGATAATTAATGTTATTTTATATTTAAAAATATTTTTTTATAGGCTGTACAAGCTTTTATTTTATTTGATTTGTTTGTATTATGAACGATTTTGTATTATTGTTAAATTTGCTTAATATAAACTTAATTTTTACTAATTTTCGTGAGAGGAAGAGAAAATATATTTCCTTTTTGTATAACAATTCACTTGATTCTTTTAAAAACTTTCACAATTTTAAAACAATTTTTGTTTTGAAGGATATTAAATGGAAATACATATATATTCACTCTTTTAAACTTTTGAATTCTTTTAACTTATTTTGGTTTCTACAATTTTTCACAATCTTAACCTATTTCTTACATTATGATCAGCTTCATGGCGGCTGACAATGATGATTTGGTCCTTTTTTCCTTCTGGATACTACTGGATCACCGTCCTGCTCCAAGTGGCTCACCTTCCTTCCTCAAGCGTGGGTAAGGAATTTAAATTCAGCTGCTTTTAGGCTCGGGCGCCAATTAACGACTTATTAGTTACAAAGTCGTAAAAAAATATTTTGTGGTCAAATTGACCTTTATTGTTTAAAATCCAAATAACAACTAAACCTAATTTACAATTAAACATATTCTTAATATTGCCTAAATCTACTTGCGTTAGCACTTTTGTTTAACGTTCGCTTATGCGGCGCATAGCGGATGTTGTTCCCAATTGTTTGTTTCTGCTGATTTGCGGCGGATGGCGGATATTGTTCCTACTTGTTTGTTTCTGCTGACTAAACGTCTGGAATATTTCCTATTGGGGATAGTTGACGTCGGCAGTTATTGGTTTATTTGTAACATTTCTGGTGTTAACTTATACACTGCACAATGACATTACACATTAACCTACTCCTGTTACATTATCCTTCTATTATTACACAATATAACGACTGCTAACAATATGTGTTTACACAAGTTATATGTAAACAGAATATCTAAACAGAAGCACACATCACCGCACTTAAAAGTAACCCCTGCATAGCCTGTGTCAGGCACATGCTAAGCTGCTCGGTCTGAGTCACGACATCTTCAGCTACAGAATAACACAACCAGATATAATTATTAACAACATTGTTTCATTAGTTTAATTCATTAGTTTGAATAATTTATTTTAATAAAAACAAAGTCCATTAACATAAATACATATGGATATGTACAAACAAGAAAACTAAAATTTGAAAAATAAGGAATTAAAAAAAATATAAAATTCAGTCTTCCAACTCTAATGACCAGAGTTTTGTTTTACAACATTTATTAACTCTGCGACAACTCTTGTTAGGTCATGGATGGCATGTATTACTTCCCGGTGCTCCCGACGCTGTTCCTCTTCACGATGTTGCCTGTGTCCTTCAGCAGTATTCCTCTTTGCTATGTTAGCAATAAGAGTAGTAATTAGCTTATTGCCCTCCCCTCGTGATGGCCGTGATGTCTTGGCATCCGAATCGGTGTCAATCTTAAAAAAAAAATATTTATTAAAAACTACGTAAAGGCATATGTATGTTTGTATGTATGGATATATATATATGGGCATATGTAAATACATATGCATTATGCAAATATGTGTACATATACATATATGCATAACTATGGATTATGTATAGGTACTCATATATGTAGATACGAGTATATTGGTGCGAATTTAAATGAGTTAAGCATCCACCCTCTCTACCCGGTGAAACTAGCGCATCCTAATAAAACAGCGCAATTCACCACAGGATGCTACTACAACAGAACACCAATTTAACTCACCACACCTCTACGCCAACCCAACCAACAAAAGGAGTGGACAACGGGGAGGCTGACATAATTCGTTTCCACAATTCGCCAGGCACTCATCGCTGATACACATTCGCTTTTTACGCCCGTACTGAGGACACGTCCCGCTACAGTTTTTGAACATCGACAGCGATCTATCTACATCGACAACATTCGTAACTTCAATAATCGAAATATTTAACTTTAAGAAAAGGAATATTTGTAAAAGGTCAAATACTTCTTTAATAAATTATTTGTACCATATACACTTTAGTGCAGCGGTCTTTTTATTCCGAATGTGCGTGATTACCAATTTAATAATTTTATGATTACCACAGCACAAATAGAGACACATATGTATCTATTTGTTACAAAACTAAACATGGTCCTTCGAGCCATAGTGAAAGGCACTATGGATTAGTGAAACAAGTAAAAACAGACGAGAAAAATTAAAACAAAACAAAGGAAATGTGTGTTGAACAAAACTCCAAAAAAAAAAACAAAAAACCGAATAACTAAAATAAAATAAAAACCTAGTGCAGTGACCCAAACAAAATAAAGTGCTGTAACAAAAACGAAAAAAAAACAGAACAAAAACATATATACTTGCATATGTACTTATATATCAGTGAGGTGACAAAAAATGTGAACATAGTGGAAAGAAACTAAAAACAACACATAAACCGGCCGTGAAACCTCCAAACTAAAAATATATACATACATATCAACAATAAACATATGTATATACGAGCGCGAAATGTAACGACAAAACATAAATCGCGCGCGAAATGTAAAAGCACCTAAATAATAAAACATACACTAAAACGGATCAAACGGGCGCGAACAATTAAAACAAACAACAGCATAAGGAGGTAGCCAGCTGGAATACAGAACGGGGAACAAAACGCAGAAAGCAGGCAACATTTGCGCAGACATACACCCTACAAATATACCATTCAGAGTACCAAGTGAGCGTATTATGTTCATCTTAATTTAATATATGCAAATATGTATGACCAATATTACAGTTTTATCCGATATAAAACTTGTAATAAAAAATGCGCTTGATAAAAAAATACTAAAGAATTTACTAGCACTTGTATCCTGCAATACCTCTTATACTTTATCAAGTAATAAGCAGGATTGCTTAAAATATGTAAGCGAAGGCAAACAATAATATCATTACATAAAAGGTAACATATAAAAAAAATTAAGACACACATACATACATATTCGCATATTTACCCAAAGGAAATAGATATATTTCTCCGATACATATATTTTTAATATATGTTCATTAGGGTGATTCAAAAAAAAAATTTTATTTTTTTTTTCAATTGGTACTCGCAAAAATAGGTTCCTAGACACCTCTAAGAAAGCCTCTCCAAATATGAGTTTTTAATTGTAACGGGAAGGTCCTCCGCCTAACGATTTTCTATTTTTTCTTATTATCAGATAGAAAAATTTATATCTCGCTTCCAACTACTTGAAAAAATATCTTGTTAATTAGGTTTTGTAGGAAATTGAATGCTCTAAAATATGGTCTCTTATGATTTTTTCGTAAACCCAACCGTTTAAAAGATATTAACGGTTGAAATTTGACTATTTTTGGGAAAATTTTTTATTTCTTAAGAATTTTATAACTCAATGAAAAAAAATTATTACGAATAGATTTTTGGAGAGGCTTTCTTAGAGGTGTCTAGGAATCTATTTTTCAGAGTACCAAACGAAAAAAAAAAAAAAATTTTTTTGATCCACCTTAATATGCATTGATTTTTGACGATGAATATCTCGTAAACGCTTAACTTAATCGAAATATCATAGTAGACCATTTTTATAGAGCAGTAAATTTCCTACAAAACCATGTGTTTCATCATTCATAATAATTTTTTTCATTGAGTTATAAAATTAATAAGAAATAAAGAATTTTTCCAAAAATAGTCAAATTTCAACCGTTAATATCTCTTAAACGGTTGGGTTTACGAAAAAATCATAAGAGACCATATTTTAGAGCAT
The DNA here is from genome assembly GCF_016617805.1 of Bactrocera tryoni. Classification (NCBI taxonomy): domain Eukaryota; kingdom Metazoa; phylum Arthropoda; class Insecta; order Diptera; family Tephritidae; genus Bactrocera; species Bactrocera tryoni. The sequence continues at coordinate 18,878,059 of NW_024395977.1, forward strand.
TCAATTTCCTACAAAACCTAATTAACAAGATATTTTTTCAAGTAGTTGGAAGCGAGATATAAATTTTTCTATCTGATAATAAGAAAAAATAGAAAACCGTTAGGCGGAGGACCTTCCCGTTACAATTAAAAACTCATATTTGGAGAGGCTTTCTTAGAGGTGTCTAGGAACCTATTTTTGCGAGTACCAATTGAAAAAAAAAAAAAAAAAATTTTTGAATCACCCTAATGTTCATACTATATACATATGTACATGTTTATATCAGCAACATAAACAAAGTATATAATAAACATAATAGAGCCCATACACGGGCACACAAGTGCGTTCGATCGGTGTGAATTCGTTTGCCCATACACGACACACAAATCCATTTTGCGTTCGTTTTTCACAGAGTTAACATGTGCGACAGGCAAGCGGAACATTTCTTCGAATGTATTTCTAATGTAGCACGTTTATATATTTCTTTGTATATCGATAATAAGTTATTCCAACGTTTATATTTCTTACACTATATGTATGTATGAGCGCTTAGGCAAAAAGCGAAAACTTTGAAGCGTGATTTCTCGGTTTTTCATTTTTACGATTATTCTTAATTGGCGAGCAGGATAGAAAAAAACTAAACGTCGTATGGAATTAGGGCAAAGTTTATTATCATTGGCATAAAATTATCTTCTATTTAAACTAAAAAAATATTAAGAAAAGTCAAGTTTTAACATATTTTTAAACAGCATAAACTAAATTTTTTTTATCAAAAGCCACTATTTATTCAATTTTTAATAAAATTTTAAATTTTACACTTTTTTTTTTGGAATTTTCTTAGTTTAACTAGAAGATAAATTAATAAAAAATATGAATCTTTTTGAATTTTTTGTTTCCGATAGGAATTGCGACCTGCATCCTGCCCGCCGTCCGAAAACTGCACATACGAGATGCATCGGGCAATTGCTTCCGAAAGGCAGAATATCAAAGATTTCGTATCCAAAAAATTTGTGAAAGATGTTCAAGTATATAACTATAAAAAAATCATCAAAAAAATCGATTTTTTGAAGCCTCGAAAGCAGGCTCCCCTCTTAACACTTGCCATTGTCCGCGATCTTCACTGTTCGGCGACACGAGAGAAATGAGATTTTCTGCGCCGACAACGCCATACACGATAAACATGTTCGCGCACCGATCGTAAAAAATCAAACATTTTCGCGAACATGGATCGGTACGCGAACAAGCCCATACACGATAAACCGCAAGCGCACACATACCGATCGAACGCACTTGTGTGCTCGTGTATGGCCGCTTTAAACCTAACTTCTTACAAATCAACAAACAACATACAAAGTGCATGCGGGAGAATACCTGCACGTTCTTTATTTAGCCTTCACACTCTCTTCTCAGAGCGAAAATACGGCATAGAATCTGCCTGTAATTTTATACCCTATACTGGGTACCATATGCTATATTATTAAAATTTTAAATTTTAATTAATTTTCCAAAAAAGGGTTATTTTAATTTTCCGTAAAAAACTAAACGGTAAGACAAAGTAAAATTGACTTTTACAAAATACATTTATTAGAACGTATGCAAAACTAAAAATCAGATTAACGAAATATACATCAAATTATGAATTTGAACAACACACATTCCAACATACGTACATACACACATGTGCATTTAAACATACACATCTTTTTAAAGTCCATATTAGCATCTCTTCTGCAATACCACTTGTTCTTTGTCAAACAAAAACAAGCAGGATTGCAAGAAAAACAAAAAAAAACATTACAGCACATTCTTTGCCCACATGCATTAGCACTAATAAGTCGTGCATACTTATGTACAAAGCATATTGATCTCTTCGACGAGCTCTCAATTGCACAAAAACAAGTACATACAAGCCAATTTTTAGGGTGTGCCTATATACCTATATAGAAAATACTTAAAAATTATATTGTGGTATAAAAACAAATTTAAATAGCAAGTAAACAAGTAACGGTATTAATAAAACAAATAATCCGACTTTTACGAAAAAGAAAACGTTTATATACTTAAAATAGTATTCAGTTCACACTGAGAAACTTTTTCTTCATTTTAAAAAATATTTCTTCATAGAACTAAAATAATGAACAATAACAAAAATCATAGCACACCTGGAGCTACACGCTCAAAACAGATTGCTAGATTTATTTCAGAAAGTGACAGTTTAACAAGATACTGCGCTAGATTTGCCTCTTCACCGATTCACGAAAACTCGGAATCGTTACTAGAAATCAGAAATATAAATCTCAACAATTTTTGGATACGACTCCAACCGGCTCATGACGCCATAGTAGAATCTGACGATTCAGATCTACCTCAAAATTTCAAATCATCGGCTTACGATATTTACGAAAACTGCTTAGACCAGTACGAGAAACAAAAGCTATGATCTCCGATCAACTAAAGCTCATTAAAGCCATTGCACCTACTCCCCACAGTAGAGTAAAGCAGCCACAAACAGACAGTCAAAAGGCAAGTTCAGGCATCCACCTCGAGTTGCCCGCATGTGACATAGAAACCTTTTACGGAGGTTATGAAGAATGGCCGTCCTTCCGGGACATGTTCACGGCCGTGTACATAAACCATCCTCAATTATCACATGCGCAAAAATTGTATCACCTCAGATACAAAACTAAAGGTCAAGCAGGCGAAATAGTCAAACAGTTCGCATTAAATGACGACAATTTCAATTTGGCTTGGGAAGTTAGAGCTAGATATGAAAACGACAGAATACTGGTCGATAAGCAAGTAACGACACTAATAAACTTGCCAAAAATCAAGAAAGGAACAAGTGTAGAATTCATCAAACTAGAATCCACAGTTTCAAATTGTTTGTCGATTCTATCGACACTAAATATTCCCACAGACAGCTGGGACCCAATTCTGGTAAACATTTGCACCGCCGCATTACCAGAAAAGTCGTTACTTCTATGGGAGCAATCGCTCTCATCACGAAAAAAGTGCCCAACGTGGCAACAAATGAAAGATTTTCTCACCACCCAATATGAAATTGCGGAAAGGTTAGAAGAAAAAATAATCAAAAGTAAGAACACTAAAAATGACCAAAATGGAAGCTTAAACAGACCCCAAGCTAGAAGCAACAAAAATTTAAATAAAAGCTTTAACAAAACACAAACGTTCACATCAGAACAAAGAAAACATACGTCATGCGAACTATGCACGAGAAGGCATAAACTGATATCTTGCGAGAAGTTTAAAGAATTAAACATTAACGAAAGGAACAACTTTGTCAGATCAAAAAGACTCTGTACAAACTGCTTGTCCCACTCACACAATCTTAATTATTGCAAAAGCAAATTTAATTGCTCATATTGTCACAAAATACACCATTCAATGCTTCATTACAGCATATATCCCATCTCACCCCAAAGAAGCGCTTATTCACAAAAAAGATCCACTGGTTTAATTGCAAAAGCAAATCCCGAAACCCAAAATTCAAAAAATTGCCAAGGGACACCATGTTGCTCAAAGGCACAAAAAACTCAAACGCTGCACAGCCAAACACAAAGTGGACTAGTTACAGGACTAGTTACCACCACACCAACTGAAGTTGTGAAAAATTCAAATAAATGCCTTAATTCACAATTAAGGAATTCTCAATATATAGGGAAACTTCCCCAAATATTAAACATAACTAAAGAAGAACAGTATTGTGAGGACTTTTCTATAGCCACAACTACTCGATCAAAGAATGGTCGGTACGTCGTGCGACAACCACTAGAGCCACAATTATGCAATACCCCACATAAAGGTAGAAAAAGCAAAGTTAGATTCCATCTGACAACCTCATATAAAAACAAAAATATATGTTCGTAACCTTTCGACCCCGCAGGATGGCTTTCGCCAATAATTGAAAAACAAAAACAAAATTCTGGACAAATCCTAGAGCGGTGGCGCACTAATACTTGTCGAATTAGTGCATACGCACTAATATATACAAAAATTTCGAAAAAGTCGCAAAATCGACACTTTTCATATATTTTCAAAAATAAATAAAATCTCAAAAGAAAGTTAAGGGATCACCATACTCCCAATGCGATACAGTGACGCACCTACTCTTACAAAAGGCAAAGGTCGTTCTTATCGCATCTATCTAAGAGCTACTCATATGGGTGGGTTATGGAAATCAGCTCTAAGAAGCATCAACTTAAGTATGAAGAACTTTCTACTCTATGAATCGAAGCCGTTCTCCATTCACGGCCATTCTCTCGAAAGATCGCTCTTATTTCATAGTCCTAAATCTAGGGCTAAGGAGTACCCATTCTGGCCACATCTGAGCCAGACGTGGAGTTACTATCCTTTAATAAAACGATAAAAGGAAAAATCGCAAATACAAAAGGTTGTCAGAAAAATCAAATAAACCCGCATAATAAAGTTGCATCTCTTAAGCACCTACCCATATATTAAAATGCACATTCAAATACATGTGTTTCAAACCAAAATCCGTTCTCTGCACACACGGATAAATATGAATCCGTCAAGACATACTTCTGCTGTCAGAACGTATTCCGCGCTTCGGCTACTCCACCAGTAGTACGTCGAAATACATACTTATACGTATAATACTAGGCAAAATATTCGCCTAGGGGGCCCAGGATGTTTAAATGAGTTAAGCATCCACCCTCTCTACCCGGTAAAACTAGCGCATCCTAATAAAACAGCGCAATTCACCACAGGATGCTACTGCAACAGAACACCAATTTAACTCACCACACCTCTACGCCAACCCAACCAACAAAAGGAGTGGACAACGGGGAGGCTGACATAATTCGTTTCCACAATTCGCCAGGCACTCATCGCTGATACACATTAGCTTTTTACGCCCGTACTGAGGACACGTCCCGCTACAGTTTTTGAACATCGACAGCGATCTATCTGCATCGACAACATTCGTAACTTAAATAATCGAAATATTTAACTTTAAGAAAAGGAATATTTGTAAAAGGTCAAATACTTCTTTAATAAATTATTTGTACCATATACACTTCAGTGCAGCGGTCTTTTTATTCCGAATGTGCGTGATTACCAATTTAATAATTTTATGATTACCATAGTACAAATAGAGACACATATGTATCTATTTGTTACAAAACTAAACAGGCTCCAAATTTAAAGTTTGTTAAATTATTAAAAAGTTCGTATGAAGCTAAAAACTTGGGTTCATATGGCTTTTCTTTGCGAATAAATAAAAGAAAAATAACCCAAAAAAAGAAAAAAAGCCACTGCGTTTAACCAGTGGCCAGGGGTTTATGTACTTGGATACATTGTATCGGGTGATTTTTTAAGAGCTTGATAACTTTTTTTTAAAAAAAAACGCATAAAATTTGCAAAATCTCATCGGTTCTTTATTTGAAACGTTAGATTGGTTCATGACATTTACTTTTTGAAGATAATTTCATTTAAATGTTGACTCATGTGGTTTCAACAAGATGGCGCTACATGCCACACAGCTCGCGATTCTATGGCCATTTTGAGGGAAAACTTCGGAGAACAATTCATCTCAAGAAATGGACCCGTAAGTTGGCCACCAAGATCATGCGATTTAATGCCTTTAGACTATTTTTTGTGGGGCTGCGTCAAGTCTAAAGTCTACAGAAATAAGCCAGCAACTATTCCAGCTTTGGAAGACAACATTTCCGAAGAAATTCGGGCTATTCCGGCCGAAATGCTCGAAAAAGTTGCCCAAAATTGGACTTTCCGAATGGACCACCTAAGACGCAGCCATGCAATCAACATTTAAATGAAATTATCTTCAAAAAGTAAATGTCATGAACCAATCTAACGTTTCAAATAAAGAACCGATGAGATTTTGCAAATTTTATGCGTTTTTTTTTTTAAAAAAAGTTATCAAGCTCTTAAAAAATCACCCGATAGAATAAAATAGAAATTACATACCTGATTATCCGGGCTAAATAACGGTGAATCATATGGAGATTGTGCTGAATTTGGCGATGGTAGTGGGCCTGGCGATGGTAGTGGGCTTGGCGATGGCAGTGGGTTTGGCGATGGTAGTGTGCCTGGCGATGGTAGTGGGTTTGACGATGGTAGTGGGTTTGGCGAAGGTAGTGGGGTTGGCGACAATAATAGGCTTGGCAGTGGTGCTGAACTAGGCAGTTTACTTTCAGTAGATGATGTTGGACACTCAATTATCGACGATTCTACAATTTGTTTTCGCGGCAGCCCTAAACCAAAGCATTCAATAGTTTCCACTCCATCCACAGCTACTGATCCAAAAGCTGCCAAAGATTTTTGCTCGAAATCGGTCAACGGCTTGCCACAGGGCCCTCCTCCAGTGAGCCTCTGCTCCATTTTTAAGCGCCTTGCCCGCGTACGTAGTTGGCTCTTCCAAACACCCATTGTCTGTAAATCAAAATCATTTAACAAATGTAGAAAATATCAGACGAATTACCTCTTTCCACTTAGCTGCAGTACGAGATGGCCCTCTGCACGCAATTAACTGCTCCGCCAGCTGCCGCCACAAATCCTGCATTTGTCGAGGTGGTTTTGGCGTATTTTTTCCTCTACCGATTTCCGGATGCGTCCGGCAAAATGAAACGTAAGTTTCTAATTGTTCGTGCGTAGCACGTTGGTTTTTTGGTTTCCTATAAATTGAATTAAATATTAAACCATTTATTTCTTTAAAATTAACAATTAATAATAATGAATACTGACGTTGTTGAAGAATCCATTTCGCACTAAACAGCTGATTTCTGTTTACATTATTTTGTTCACCACAGTATGGTGAAAAGCGATTTGCACTGAAGCTTTAAGTTTTATCAATATTTGCACAGAATAACAAAAAGCTTTTGGCTTGATAAAAATCTTGATAAATAAACAATATTTCGATAATTTGTTAAGTGCACAGAATCGGTCTGATAGTATTTACACAAGTTTGTTGTTAGAGCGGCAAGGGAAGCGGTGACAAACAGCGATCGTTCGCTTATTCTTTCGACACAGCTCGGATTTTCTACCAACAACACAATGATTGACAAAACGTGAGCTTCGCCATTGGTTGTCCGTGTCAACGGAAATTTCGCATGAAGCATTGAGTGTACATATTTATATACATACATATGTTGCATGTAGACAAATTTACAAACATTATGCGTATGGTCTGTCATATTCGTTTACATGTACACATATGTAATTATATATGAGCACATGTGCGACCACTAGATCTTTTAAGATGATATCAAAACTTTTAATGTAAATGTATAAATTTGAAACTAATTACCTTAAACTTATATTAATTTTTGGGTAATAATACAAAATTTACTCTATGATATATTTTTAATGATTTTATGGAATCATCATTAAATACATATTTAGGTAAATTTTAATATACATACAAGTTAAGCTTTTTAGTTATTAAATAACTAAAAATATAATTCTATCTTTATTTGAGTTTTCAAACTGAACTTAGCTTAACCGAATTACAATATTTATACTTAATTCTAACTTTAATAATTATAAGTGGCGTGATTCGTTTCTACGAATCTTATTCTGCACAACAGGTAGTGCAGACGCTGACCATGCACTTTCTGGTGCATTTCGGTCCCACGTTCCGGAAGTTGCAAGCCGATACTTATTAGTAACAAGTGCTGTGTTAACTCTTCCCCTCTTAAATCGATTGTCCCCAATCGGTGTTGCTCGTAAGTGTGCCGTTGTTATTTGCAAAAAAGGACCTTTCCGCGCGTTTAGTACGTCCTCTGCACTATATTCAGGTAACAAATATTCTTTTTGACGATTTTTATATAAAAATGCTATAACGATTATAATTATTATTACATCAGAAGTTAAACTAATTATTGAGGAACTGTCGCTTTTATTTATCAAAAATTCAATTTTGTTTTGCTGGAGTTGTAACATTGTATGTGTTTCCAGTCTTAATTCCTTATTAGCAAAATTTGTATTTTCTTTAATTTTAGTTATAACATTTGGTAATACAAAGTATTCATATACTTCCTTTTTTACATTAGTATATGATCTGTTAAATACGCTTATTTCACAATTTTTAAATTTTATTAAAAAAGTTCCTCTTTGTTTTATATTTTGTTTATTACAATTTTGTGTAATTTTTGAATGGAAATTTTTAAATATTAGTATGCCTGGTAGCACTTCGTTTACAGATTGCTCATTACAAATTCTGAGCTTACAGTCTGCTTCTTCAAATTGTAATATATTTATTAAACATTGGTCCCTCCCTTTAATTAAATTTTTCTCCAAATCGTCCTTAATTTCTACATTGTACATATTATTGTCTTCATCTACTAATACATTATATTTGTCTAAAATTAATGATTTGTTGTTTATATTGGGAAGGGGTTCAATTTTGATTTGGGATAGGATGCTGTTGGAATATTGAGGTATGAGGACAGTTATAATGATCGTGTTATCCTGGAAAAGTACTGCTGTTTTTATCTGGCTATAGCTTTCGAAATCGGTAATGAGATTTAGTTCTGTAGATGTCAATATATCTGTTGGTATTATGCCTAATTTGCTTGAAAAAATTATCTGTCCAATGTCGTCCACGTGATTGCGTAAAAGCGATATATCGTTGTTAACCTGATAGGTATGTTTAATGAATTGAATGTCATCTTCCAAAGTCTTAATCATATTCTGCGCTGTTTCTTTAAGTTCGTTTATGTAATTACTAACAATAATTTGCTGCTTATTTATATGGTCCGTAACGTTGCTTATTTGTTCGGAAATAAGGTTGCTAAAGTATAATAGATTATTAATATTTTGTGCATCTGTTCTTTCGCTTTTATTCAAATGTGTAAGTGCGTCGCTAATTTCTTTTTCTTTTGCGGCATAGTGCTCTTCCGCTTTGCTTAATGTCCTAGATAAAAATGCTATTGGTCTATCTGACTGAGACAATACTGCGCCTATGGCGAAGTTGGACGCATCTGTGGTCAGCTCAAATTCTTTGCTGTAATCCGGATACGTGAGGATGATATCCTCTGAGGTGAGGGAAATTTTTATTTTCATGAAAGCTTCTATCGCTTCCCTATTCAAATTTATTTTTATGTGAGTAGGTTTATTCTTTGACGTACGTCCGTCTTCCCCTCTTAAAAGAGATGTTCGGGGTTTTGCAAGTTAAGCGTAATCTTTTATAAAACGCCGGTAGTACCCTGACATGCCGAGGAAGCTGCGAAGTTGTTTTAAATTTTGTGGTTGTGGAAAGTTTGAAATGGCTTCAACTTTTTGTGGGTTGGTTCTTATGCCAACCGGTGTGATTACATATCCTAAGGATTCTACTTCTTTTTTTGAAAAATTTACATTTTCCTAAGTGCACTTTCATATAAGCGTTTTCTAATGTTTCAAACACCTTATATACATATATGTTTGAAGTGTTCCTCTTCTGTTTTGCTAAAAACAATTATTTAATCGATATACACGTAGCAACATTTCCCTATGTGTTCTCTTAATATACAATCTAATGCGCGTTGAAAAATAGATGGCGCATTTTTTAGGCCAAATGATAGTCGAGTAAATTGGTACTTCCCATTGTTGATAGAGAAAGCAGTTTTTTCTATATCAGATTTCTTTAGTGGAATCTGGTGAAAACCACTTTTAAGGTCGAGAACTGAGAAGAAATTGCTATTACCTAATTGAGAGATTACTTCTGTAATTTCCAGAATGGGGTATCTGTCCGCGATCGTTACTTTTTTTAATTTCCTATAATCAGTGACCATACGGTATTGTTTATTTCCTGCCTCGTCTGGCTTCTTTGCTACAATCCACACTGGGGAGTTGTACGGTGATTTAGATGGTCTAATTATACCATCGCTTAAAAGCTTTTCTACCTGAGATTCCACTTCCTGTTTCAATGCTGCAGGATATGGATAGAGTTTTGTGTAAACAGGGGAATCGGATGTTGTCCAAATTTGTCCGGAAACTTTTGTTGTAAAGGTTAGCTTTTCGTCAGGTTCGGAAAAAAGATTTGGGTATTTATTTAAGATGTTTTCCATCGTGTGCATTTGATTTTCTGAGAGGTTTCCCTCATCAACATTAATTGCGTTCACTCGATGTGAGGGGAGCTGTTTGAGGTGAACCATAAAGTCGTTACTTAAAGTCATGTAATTTTCACCAGTGTATATAATGGCTTCAAATTCCCGAAAGGTATCATTCCCTAGAATACCGTCAAATGTTTTGAGAAGTGGCATTAGATAGAATTTAATTTTATCTTTAAAGTTAAAAAGTTGAACATAAGTATGTTCTCTGATTCCTAAATTTCCCGCAATAGAATTAGCAAAAAAGGGATTGTCGTTTTGGATTCTTTTTTTTGTCAGCTCTGGCTTAACCTAATTTTTACTGGAACCTGTATCCACTAAAAATTTCAAAATTCTGCCGCTCTCCGCCTTTACTTCGAAGAAGGGGAGCGAAGAGCTAATTATTCCAAAAAAATTGATATCGCTTGGTTCACCAAATTGTCCGTCTTCCTGTGAAGCTGTGTCAATGTGAAATGTTCGTTGCTCCTTCCTTCGCTGTTGATTCGGGAATTGTTGTGGCCTCTTGCCAAAGTGCTCACTTCCTTGGGGTCTGTTTATATAGTTAACGCGACGAGAGTGTATGCTCGGGTCGACGTCCATGGGCTCTGGACGTGGCTGAGGTTTCGGAGGTCTTGAGGGCTTGTTATCGTAGTGAAAATTGTTATATTGTTGTTGCCTTGGTTGCCAAGTTGTCCGCTGTGGTTGGGGTAAATGCGCTAGCTGGGGGTAAAATTGGTGCCTTTGTGGCTGTGGAAAATTCCTTCTTGGAGGTAAGGGTGGAGGCTGTACTAGTCTTCCATTGTACGCATGGTTCATACGAAAGTTTTAGTTCTGTAGTTTTAAACCGAGATGAAGAGCCTGCGGCAGGTCTGCCGGTTCTCGTATTCCTAATAGTCTAGGTAAATCCCCGTTAAGCCCTCTTATAAAAGTATCTAATGCCTTGTCTCTATATGCTTGTGTCAGCATGCGAAGAGATTCGTTGCCCCTATCGAGATAACCTAATTTATTTAGTATCAATGAAAGGTGGCTATACACCTGTTGATAAACATCTGAAACTGTTCTATTTCCTTGGACCAATGTGGTCATTTGATATTCTAATGTTGGAAAGGCGCGCTTGTCACCGAAGTGCATAATTAGACATTTAGAAATTGATTGCCAATCAAGTGGCGTATTGTATGCTTCCAACGCCGCATCGGCATTGCCTATTATTTTGTTCCGTATTTCGCTTAAAATTCCATAATACTTCGGTGTCCCCTTTTGAGGTTCATACATCGCTAAAACCCGATCTACGGTTTTTTCCACCAGTTGAATTCTGCTGGATTGCCAGAGAATTCTTTTAGACATTTTACGATGTCAGGTATCCTATCCAATTCGCCTTAGTTGTTCCTATGCTCTTTGTCTATTATTTGGTCCGTAATGTCGGTTGCAATTGCATTTGGGTGTAATGCCGCATGTACCACTTGCGGTCCCTGTGTCTTTACTATATCTGAAGCTATACTAGTTATGAGCTTGGACAGGTCGTCCATGCTCAATTGTGTATTTTGGGATGTCTGACGTGTATTAGGTGCCGAATTGGGGGGAAGCCATTTGTATATTTTTAATATTCTTAGTATATACTTGTATAATAATATATGTATTAATATTCTGAATATAATTCTAAGTAGTTATTATAGGCTGCTTCCACTTACAGGATTGTTGGGGATTCTGTTGTCGCTGCTATTACCGATAGTATTCCTATTAGCTGCTGGACCAGATATCTCCACTTGCTGAGCTGCAGTTCGCCTCTTAAATATCTGCCTCGATTTTTTTTCTTGCCTGCAATGTGCGTTGATTTTTGCTTCCACGAAAATTGTTGCAATAAATTTAATTTACACTTAGGCGTATTTTGTTGCACGCACACATTAATATTTAATTCACGCACACCGCTTGCTGCCTTCAACCGCGATTAATTGCTCGCTTTTTATTTATATTTTTATTGTTATTGTATTTTAATAATTTGTGTTTTGTATTATTTTTGTAGTTTGTTAATTAATTTTTTTGTTTTATTAAAACTGAAATGATTTGTATCCCTGAACGTGCGTGTATTTTACGCTTAGCAAGTCGCAGGTTGCCACACTCTTCAAATTGTTATTCTAAGTTTTTTTCCTTAACTGTTTGCAGATTTAGTTTCTCAAGCAGTCTTTCGATATTTTTTAGTTTTCACACATCGTTAGGTTTGTATTATTGCTTTGTTCGTTCTTTCACTTGTGCACGCTTTTCTTCAGTTGTTTGGTATTTGTTACACGTGTCGTTCTTAGTTTTGCTTTAAATTTTATTCATAATATCTCCGCGTTTTTATGCACACTGTCATGGATTTCTTAATTAACAGATAACACTTTGTGTGTCTTTAGTTTTTCACTTATTTAGACACTCGCGAATAGAGCTGGCTAGCAACTAGTGCTTCCCGTTTGCTTTATGCTACTAGGGGGCCTTTCTTTCTCTGTTATTTATGACTTTTTAGCTTGGGCGCCAGTTAAGCTTTTTAGTTATTAAATAACTAAAAAAATATAATTTTTTTTAGCGGAGCTGCATTGGGGCAGCGTTACCGCGTATCTTTATTTGAGTTTTCAAACTGAACTTAGCTTAACCGAATTACAATATTTATACTTAATTCCAACTTTAACAGTTATAAGTGGCGTGATTCGTTTCCACGAATCTTATTCTGCACAACAGGTAGTGCAGACGCTGACCATGCACTTTCTGGTGCATTTCGGTCACACGTGCCGGAAGTTGCAAGCTGATACTTATGATACTTATTAGTAACAAGTGCTGTGTTAACTTACATACTTACCTATATACTAAGTATATGCTTTGATACCAAATAAATACCGATCATCTATAAATAAACGAATATGTGGCGTACATTTCTTTACATTGAAATTAGCATTAAATTTCTCATTTAACACCGAAAATGCTCAATTCCGCTATTCTGGAGTCCCCTGATGTAAAACTCTGGTGAAACACATTTATAATTTGGCTGTGCTGAAACTCCTTCATCTCTGCTGAGTACCCCTTCGAAAAGTTACGATATCTAAAACGTGAACCTCTCTATGATAAACGTTCTCTGTCTATAATACACGTTCTCTGCCTTGACGATGCATTTGCCAATGCGATTTTCTGTTTTGAAATCAAAAAGGTATTACCGGCTCCACATGGTACGTTCTAATAAACCCGCTTTGCTCAGTAGCAACAATCAGTGTAATCCATGCTTTACGTTTATAGTAGCTATTGTTATCATTATTTTGATTATTTTTTGAAATAAAATAATATTTTAATGATTCTTACATACATTTTTGAACAAATGCTTATGATTTGAAATATGATTTTTATTTAGTACATTAGTTCTATTGAATTTTAACATAAGCTACCTTCCTTCTTTAGTTATAAATAGTGTAGCTAACACGTCTTTCTTTTATACATACATATGTATGTATAAATTTGCTTTGGACCAAACATATTCACATAAACAATATAATTATTTGTGAATGTAAACAAATTTGAAAGAACCATTCCAAATCTCCGTTGTCACGGACAACCAATGGGCGAAGCTCACGTTTAGTCAAAGAGGCAATGTGTCGAAAGGTTGACGTAACGACTAAGCGTCATAATGTTGTAGTGTTGGTAGAAAATCTGAGCTGTGCCGAAAAAATTAAACAATCAAACGCCAATTGTGGCCGCTTCCCTTGCCGTTGTAACAGCTTCGCCAACAAACCAACGGAAATATGTATGTTTATGTATGAGCTTGCATATAAATCATTGCTCAAATCATGATTTTTAGGTTTCGCCATCATCACGAAAAGACGCTGGTTGGCAAATACATGTTCGGTGAGATATGATGGTGTCTGCTTTTCTGAATAAATCGACTTTGCCCGTTGAAAGTGCCTTTGCGTTCATGAATGACAATGTTGTTGCTGCGTGTTTTCTCAAAATTTGGGCATCGGCTATTTGGCTGCCATATTTACTTCAGACGCTGCTCATGCTATTTGATTTGGTTGTTGTTATCGTAAAATAATGTTTTTAGTAGTTACGTGTGTACGCATATATGTATGTAGGTAGGTTGGTGCATACATTATTTGTTCGGTAATGTCATACGCACATATGTATTTATTTCATTTTTATTTCAACATAACAACATTCATTGCTACAATGTCATTGTTAAAGTTCAAGAACACACAGAAATTTGTTAAAACAAACATCAGCTGCAACACCCAGAATCGATCGACGTTATTGCTGATCAATAAATAATAATGAAAATACATTACATTTCATAACTCAATAAAGAAAATCCTAACTGGCGCCCGAGCAGGGACCAACGAGGTTAGAAAAACTTAAAAGTTGAACTTCGTTGGATAAATCGGTGGATTGCAAGTCTTGTCAGGTAAGCCCGCAGGACACCCTCTACATTTGTGTAAGCTGCAGGATCCCTAGTAGGAAGTAATTAAGTTAGAATTTAAGTAATTTTGAAACATAAATGAATTAAAAGATTAAATTTTGATATTTGAAATTGAAAAGAAAAGAAATAAATAAAGTGAGCCTGAAATTATATGAAAGAAAATACAGATATTAAGTTTAATTGAAAATAAAAATTATATGTGACAATTTTAAATTATATCCAAAAAATTTATATTGATCATCAAAACATAATTATTAAGTGGAAATTATTGAAAAAAATTATAAAGTGAACAATTTGGAAATTTTTAAATTTTATATAAAAATTAAAGTACATAATTAAGTGGAAATTATTTAAAAAGAGTATAAAGTGAACACTATCTGGAAATTTTTAAATTCTACAGAAAAAAATTCAATTATTAAAAAAAATCGAATTGCATTTTTTCAGCAATTAAAATCATCCAATCTAAAAAGGGCGTAAGCGATAATAAAATAATAACTCCTACTTTTGCAAACAATTAACTTAATGAAGTGTGTACGCAAAAGTAGTATGATTTAACCCAATTCTGCGATTCCTATCCAAAGGACCCTCCAGGATAAAAGGGTAAAACCAGCTACAGGGTTCCAAAAACAAAAAAAAAACAATAATAATTAATAAGTAATGATCGAAATGATTGATTGATTAATTAAGGCGAATCAGAAATAAACTTATCTTGTCAGGTAAGCCCGCAGGACACCCTCTACATTTGTGTAAGCTGCAGGATCCCTAGTAGGAAGTAATTAAGTTAGAATTTAAGTAATTTTGAAACATAAATGAATTAAAAGATTAAATTTTGATATTTGAAATTGAAAAGAAAAGAAATAAATAAAGTGAGCCTGAAATTATATGAAAGAAAATACAGATATTAAGTTTAATTGAAAATAAAAATTATATGTGACAATTTTAAATTATATCCAAAAAAATTTATATTGATCATCAAAACATAATTATTAAGTGGAAATTATTGAAAAAAAAATTATAAAGTGAACAATTTGGAAATTTTTAAATTTTATATAAAAATTAAAGTACATAATTAAGTGGAAATTATTTAAAAAGAGTATAAAGTGAACACTATCTGGAAATTTTTAAATTCTACAGAAAAAAATTCAATTATTAAAAAAAATCGAATTGCATTTTTTCAGCAATTAAAATCATCCAATCTAAAAGGGCGTAAGCGATAATAAAATAATAACTCCTACTTTTGCAAACAATTAACTTAATGAAGTGTGTACGCAAAAGTAGTATGATTTAACCCAATTCTGCGATTCCTATCCAAAGGACCCTCAGGATAAAAGGGTAAAACCAGCTACAGGGTTCCAAAAACAAAAAAAAAACAATAATAATTAATAAGTAATGATCGAAATGATTGATTGATTAATTAAGGCGAATCAGAAATAAACTTATAGTAGTAAAAATACTCCAATTAAGTTAATAATATAAAATTCAATTTAATTTAATCCAAACAATTTAATTAGACCTCCAATATTTAATATTGGTGAAAATCCCCACCAACCACAAAAACAGATACAAAGACAAGTGACATTTCAAAACAACAGAAATATGACCCAACCTGGTGATTTAACAAATGCCATTCGGCAAGTCTTATATGAACAATTACCAATTTTGTTACAACAGACTCAAAATCAAACATTTGATTTTACTAATGCAGAGTGTCAAGGAATTGACCAAGAGCACCTAGGTAATTTAGGAGAATTAGGCAAAGTGCCCGATATAGTAAAAAGTCTAAGAGAATTTTCCGGTGACCCAGCCGAGTTTGGCTCATGGAAAAAAAGTGTAGACAGAATTTTAAGAACATACGAACACACAGTTGGTACGGCAAAGTACTTCGGTATTTTGCATACAATTCGCAATAAAATAACTGGTAACGTAGACACTGTGTTAGAATCGTACAACGTAACAATTGGAGTGCCATCTCCAAATGCCTTACGCTACACTATGCAGACAAAAGGGACTTAAGTACATTAGAGTACCAATTGACCACCATAGCTCGAGGTGCTAACCAGTCTGTTGAAGAATTCCATCAGGCCGTCTATAAACATTTATCGTTGATCCTTAATAAGATAGGCTCTATGGAACTAGGCAAGGAATCAGAACAACTAATGACCAAGTTGTACAGGGATAAGGCTCTTGATACCTTTATTCGCGGATTACGTGGAGACCTTTCACGTCTTCTCGGCATGAAGGAGCCTGCTGATTTACTAACTGCATTGCATTTATGTTTGAAGTTAGACAAAACATATTTAGAAATCAACCCAATAGACCAATGTTAGTACCACGCCAGGTTCCGACTCCTCCCTTTCTATATTTTCAAGCTAGACTACTTCTTCCACCTAGAATTAGCACATTGCAAACCCCAACTATGAATCCCAGACAATCAAATAATTTTTTTGAAGAACCACAACAAAGGCCATGTTTTACTAATATAGGTTACCAATTCGCACAGAACCACAACGTACAACGACCATTATACCAACCATCTCGTCCTATGGTTGCCAAACCACAACCACGACCAGAACACATGGACATTGACAGAAGTATCCGAACTAAGCAGATTAACCACATGAATCGACCACAATTTGATTTAGGTAAAAGACCACCCATGCCCACTGCCGAGATAGCCAAACGACAAAGGAATTTTAATATTCAGACAGACACCAACAAACAGGTACAGAAGAACCAGTACCAACTATGGCTGATTATCAGCAAACTATCTCAGAACAAGAATAACAGACAAATTACGATGAAACACTTAGCAACTATACCGAAGTTATTGAAAATTGTGACCAAGAACAGCAATCCGACTCTACTTATCTTAATTTTTTTGACAATGACGATATTATAGTCTTTAGCAAAAATGAAGAAATTCATTCAGGACAAGAAGAACATATAAATTACGATGAAACACTTAGCCACTATACCGAAGTTATTGAAAATAGTGACCAAGAACAGCAATCCGATTCTATTTATCTTAATTTTTTAGACAATGACGATATTATTGTCTTTAGCAAAGATGAAGAAACTCATTACAAAAATAAAGGTTATCTTTATGGTGGTTCCAAAGTAAAAATTTATACAGATCACGAACTACTTACACATGATTGTAATTGGAAAAATAGCGATTAAAAGATGGAAGTCTTACCTGGATGAGTACAATAAGGAATTACTTTATTAACGAGGAAAAGAAAATATTGTAGCCGATGCATTGTCTCGAGTACCAAAACGATATGAAATTAATTCAATAACAGAAACCCAACACAGTGCTCAAAGCTCTTCTGATAATCTTATTCCCAGCATTGAGGTACCGATAAACGTTTTTAAAAACCAAACTTTTATTTACAAAGAACATCCTCCTGACTACAAGTTTACCATTCCATTGACATACTGTTTTTCGACCAACATATTCTGATGATGATCTAATGAAAATATTGAGAAAGAAGACATAATGGGACAGATTAAAAGACTGTATCCAGAACATTTCAGGTCCTTTAAAATCAGATTTACTCAAATGAAGGTAGAAAACATAACAAAAGAAACAGACCCTGAGGAATACGATAGGAGCAGACAGAATAATATAGAAAAACTAAAACAAAAACAGGTAACAGACTTAGAAAACCATAACAAGGACCGCAAGGAAATTAAAACTTACACACCAGGGCAGACAAAATTCGTTAAACAAAATAGCAGATTAGGATCTAAACTTTCACCACGATATAAAAAGGAAATTGTAAAAGAAAACAAACACGCAACAATTATTACAGAAAATAGGAGACTTGTTCACAAAAGTAACATCAAAAATGTTTAGTTAGTAATCTGAAGGTGAATAGAACTGAAGTGTCTAACAAAAAAAAATAAAATAAAAATAGAAAAAAATTGTTTATACAAAACAATCTCAATAGCCTTAATACAAACAATAACAAGGTCATTATAAATAAACAACTACAGAATAGAAATAATGACTTATCTACAATTTCAAATATGATAAAAACATACAATTTTTTTAATAATGAAATAGCAATAAGTTTCCAAAATCAAGTAAGACTAATAAAAGAAGAATTAATAAATGTCAAATATGCAACTCAATGGGCAAAACAAAATATAATAAATACTTTACTTTTAAACGAAATAGGATTACAAGAAGTCCACAAAATATTTCAAAAAAATAATATAACAACTCTATCAGTCGAAGAAATGTTAGAATTCGCTGAAGTATCAGTCTTACATAATAAAACAGTTATAGCTTATGTAAAAATTACAGAATTAGAAGCAACAAACTATCAAAATCTACTAATAAAATCAGTTGTAAAAAATAAACTAATAGTTCACTTAGAAACAGATGAAATATTTTTGTCCGAAATTTCTATGTTAAAAGTACCAAAAACTTTAAAATATCCAACAATATAAAGATTTGTAAAAAAGATACAGTCATTAACTTAAGAGAATCAAAATGTATTTCTAAATTAGTTGATGGCAAAGAATCGCTGTGTGATTTCAGTAATGCAAACCATATCCCGGAAATCGAAGAGATTGACAACAGCTTAATCCTACTTAACAACTTTAGCGACAGTCTAATACAAAGTAATATAACCCATCATCTGAAAGGAACATAAATAGCCATATATAGCAATATTTACATATAATACAAAAATTCTGTATAAAGCCAAAGGAAAACCTAATCCTACAAATTGGAAAAGTTCCGACACAAATTATGAGTGAAACAAACACTACTTTACTTACTTTTAAAGTTACTTGAGGACAAGTAGGAATTTGAGGAGGGAGAGTTAATATAACAAATATTTATTTCAACATAACAACATTCATTGCAATAATGTCGTTGTAAAGTTCAACAACACACAGAAATTTGTTAAAACAAACCTCCGCTGCAACTCCCATAATCGATCGACATTGTTGCTGATCAATAAATAATAATGAAAATAAACAATAATCCACTTCAATATGTTGTAAATTCTGCTGACCATTCAACATCCGCTAAACTCTGCCGTTAAGAACGCCGACGCCGCTGCCGTTGAACACACACAGCTAGTTTAGGGTATTTTTAAGATACTATTGTTCAGTTACATTTCATAACTCAATAAAGAAAACCTTAACTTGTATGTACATATAGAGCAGTGTAAATTTTAATTGTACTTACGTACATACATGATAATGTATGGGTCGAATTTACAGTGATTAGTTAACCAATACCACCGGCTTAATCTACTTTTTATTAACAATGCTAAGTTAGCTATTAATTAAAGCCCGAATATCTGTTGGTTAACTACTAGTGAAATAACAGCTGATGTTGTAAAAGAATTAATTTATTTATAATTTATTTAATTGTAAACAGACTAAGCATATAAGGAACAGTGCATACAAATGAATAATAATAAACCTAAAGAAATAATACACGAATCAAAAAGTAAAAACAAAAAATAATCAAACAAACATTAATGAGTGCTTCCCAGCCTTACAAGCAAAGCCATTCCTTAAAGCCTACTTCAGCTTTGTCGAGCCAACAATAACAACTACTGGCAGAAACAAATGTAACGGTGATGATGAGTCAGCGCGGCGATCAGCTGAAGAGGAAATGAAGCGAAGAACGCAGTCAGCAGAAGAAAACAGCAATCGACCTCAACAAATGGGCTGACAGACTCCAGCCTACAGGTACCAGCAAGCGCGCAGGCAGCATGTCCTTCAAAGTCAGCGGACAATCCAAAGGAAATGCAAGGTAGCACACCAATTAAGAATAAACCTGAAGTTTTAAATGGCAACAGATTTGCCTTACTAAGAAATGGTTCAGACTAAAGGGTTGCAAGAATTAATTCACGCTATGAATGCAACAGAGAATTTATGAATTCATCTCATAACTCGAGTTGATCGCCGACGCTGAGTTGGAATTATGTGAATGCAGATACAGAGGAGACATTGTGAGTTGTTGTTTATCGCTAGCAGGTAGACTCAGCTCATTCCTCTCATAAACAAACCCAACTCACACTCACACTCATATCATCAACCAGCAATGAATGCAAAGCGTTAGCGTTCGCTTAGTAGTGGAATAGTGTGTGATCGTCACTTATTGTTATGTGAATTCATTGTTTCTCTCATTCTTTTAACAGAACAGGGTGCACCCATAGTGTTCAGCTAAGCAAGCAAATAGAGAAGATAAACGGAAGGGTTTTCCCCACAACATGTTTGCCTGCATTGTACTGGCCGTAGACGCTTAATCGGTTATTTAAACATTTAAATTCGTCATTTGTTTTGTGTATACGAAGATAAAAGGGGGTAAAATAGTTTTGGCATGGCATAATGGATGTAAGTAATTGACCGCGAAATTCAGTGCAATTGTTTGCTAATATTTGCCATGTTGTAATACAATTTACACCTGTGTCTCTGTTTTACAAAAATAGGTAACATTAGATGAATCTGCATCGTCAACCCAGTCGACGCCTGTACTAAGGCAGCAGCTTAATGAAATTAAGGATAATATAGTGAAAGGGAAATTTTTGGCAAGGTTGAAAATAGTGGCAGTTTGGTAAGAGATGTTGTTGCATGCAAAAATTGTAACAGCGTTTTTAAATTTATGAATAGCACGTCTAACCTTGTGAAACATAAATGCTATAAAAATTTAAAAAACCGTTCGGATAACCCAAAGATATTAGTGAACAACGACACAAAAAAATGTTGCTGATACGTTCACTGAATGGGTCACTAAATACTTTCAAATGGAGCTAAGTATGGGTCGAACGTAGATACTGATCAACTATTACCTCATCCAACAACGATATCCAGAAACATAGACAATCTATACAATATAGACCACGATTCCTTAAAATTAGAACTAAGTGAACTTAGTACCATTGGACTTACCTCAGATTTATGGACCGATAATTATTTAAAACAATCGTTTTTGTCTATGACTATTCACTATATAAAAAGCGGAAAAATTGGAATGAAGCTTATTGCTTTTCGATCAATTTGAATCTTGTAGCAGTAAGTATTTGTTGAAACGATATGTGGAGAAGAAAATTGTGCATTTATAATCTTACGAAACACTCTGTATATTATTAGACTTACAGATGTCATTATGAAAGAAGCTAAGTTCATTATTTAATAAACTTCCTAAACCTCCTTTTTATACTGTCGCCAAGTCAACACGCGTTTTACTCTCCTAACAGGTTATGGGCCTTTGCCACACAAAGTTAATTTAACCCATCAATAAATAAATGCGGGAAAAAAAGGTTCTGTGTGTTAATTAAATATATTGACTTTTGATTTTGAATATATTTTACAATTTAAATAATATCGAACGTTTTTTCGGTGCCCGTTGAACGACTTCGCGATCGTGAAAATTTTGATGTCTGGAAATGCCAGGCAAAATCATATTTGGTCATAAAGGGCCACTGGAAAATGATCCAGAATGGTTTGCCTGTCACTGCAACTGAGGCTGATCGTGATGCTAATGAAAAAGCACTAGCTGAAATCACGATGTTGGTGGAGCCAAATAATTTCGGTCACTTTGCAGATAAAACATCAGCTAAAGACGCGTGGGAAGCACTCATGGAAGCCTATGAAGATAAAGGTTTGACGCGCAAGATGGAACTGTTGAAGCAATTGGTACAACTCAAGCTGTCAGACTGCGAGACTATGCAAGAGTATGTAAACTCAATGATAATGACTGCATTTAAAGTGAGAAACGCAGGTCTAAAAATTGATGATGAACTAACCGCATCACTCATGTTAGCTGGGTTGCCCAGTGAGTTTCAAGCGCTAGTACTCGCTGTCGAAAACTCCAAGAAAACGCTCACGGTGGACGCTGTGAAAAATCTACTTTTACAAGATGCGAAATTTGATGCAAAGCAAGGTGCCGAAAATGCTCTTTATACAAAGGTAAAAACATTTTCAAAAGTTCGCTGTCATTCGTGCAAGCAACTAGGGCACATAAGCAAAAACTGTCGTAAGAAAATAGTGAAAGACGACAAGCAAAAACAAAAAAGTCAGGTTCTTTTTGCTTCTTCGCTTTATGCTAATATGCACAACCACGAAGACTGGTATGTCGATTCCGGCTGTTCTCAACATATGGTAAAAAGCAGCGAATGTATGACAAATAGAAAACGCACGATAAACAAGAGAGTAATTGTCGCTGACAATAACAAAATTGATGTTAAATGCACTGGCGATGTGCAACTCTCTCTAGCTGTTAAACATAAGAATGTCAACGCGACTATCAAAAATGCTGAGTTCGTTCCTAGTTTATGTGCGAATTTACTTTCGGTGAGTCAAATGACAGACAATGGGAAAGAACTCCATTTTAAAGACAATTGATGCAAAATATTAAACGAAGACAAACAACTAATTGGAACTGCGAGCAAAATAAATGGTCTTTTTCGTCTGAACTGTGTACAACGAGATAATGCAGCGATGGGCGTCGCAAGCTATAATTTATGGCATAGGCGCTTAGGTCATGTCTGTCGCGAAAGTGTCACAGCCATCCAAAATGCTTCGGAAGGTGTTAAAATCACAACCAGTGGTAACTACAAATGTGTGGTTTGCATAAAAGGCAAGCAGACCAGAGCGTCACATAGTGAAAGAGGGCAGCGTGCTGAACAACCTTTGGAAATAGTACATAGTGATGTAATGGGTCAATTAAATGTTAACTCCTTTTCTGGTGCGCGCTATTTGTTAACGTTTGTGGATGACTATTCCAGAAAAGTTTTTGTTATCTCAATTAAGTCAAAAGCAGCTGTCTTCGATGAATTTGTAAAATTCAAAGCAATGGTGGAGAATCAATGTTCGAAATATATAAAAGTTCTCCGAATGGACAATGGTCGTGAATATATAAATGAAAAGATTAACAAATATCTTTCGAAATATGGCATTATCCATCAGAAAACGACTCCTTACACCCCCGAACAGAATGGCGTTGCAGAGAGGCTAAATCGGACAATAACGGAAAAAATCAGATGCATGCTGCTAGACGCAAATTTGGAGGACAGATTCTGAGCTGAGACTGCTGTAACTGCGGCATATCTAATGAATCGTACACCATGCAGAGATAATAATCTGAGTCCGGAAGAGTTGTGGTCAGGAAAAAGACCAAACTTGAAGCACCTCAAAGTCTTTGGTTGTAAGGCAATGGTTCACGTAGCCAAAGAAAAACGCAGTAAGTTAAAACCTAAATCTCGAGAATGTATTCTCGTAGGCTACAGTACTGAATCAAAGGCATACAGGTTGTATGATCCTGTAGCGAAAAATATTATTATTAGCTTTGATGTAGTTTTTATTGAAAATCAAATTAATCAAAATCCTCCAGCTACAGATCCAAAGACAGATACGGTAAATTTATGGTTACCAGAGCCAACTTCCGTTGCCAATTCAGAGGTGGAATATATGGAAGAATTACCAACAGAAGATGGCAGTGGTGTAATTTCAGGTAACAGTCATTCGCTTACAGAAGAGAATCATGAATCAATAATGGAACGAGAAGAAATAACAGATTTGGACCATGAAGGAGTGCGTCGCTCTGAGCGATTTCGGAATATGTTACGACCAAATTATAATCTCTGCGTAACTGAATATGTATCATCAGATCCAAACACTGTGGAGGAAGCCATGGCAAGCGAACAACATAAACTTTGCCAACCTGCAATGTGTGAAGAAATTGAATCTCATGATATCAACGGCACTTGAGAACTATCAGCCCTGCCTATGGGAAAGAAAGCCATTCGGTCAAAATGGGTTTTCAAAAGAAAGGTAAATGCAGACGGAGATCCTGTGCGTTATAAAGCCAGGCTTGTGGTGAAAGGATTCAACCAGAAGCAGCACATCGATTATGACGAGACATTCGCACCAGTTGTGCGATATACATCAATTCGTTTTTTGCTTGCTCTTGCGGTGAAATATAATCTTACTGTTTATCAAATGGATGATGTAAGTGCTTTTTTACATGGCGACCTTAAAGAAGAGATTTATATGACTCAGCCGAGTGGCTTTGATGATGGATCCGGTCGCATCTGCAAGCTGCAAAAATCGTTATATGGTCTGAAGCAATCTAGTCGTGTCTGGAACATAAAGCTCAATTCAACGCTAGTTAGTTTCGGCTTGCAGCACAGCAACGTCGACCAATGCGTGTATTTTCTTGTCGCTGACAAAAAAATGCTTTTCGTCGCTCTTTTACGTGGATGATGTCATCTTATTCGCCAATGATGCAAAGCTGCTGAACAACCTAAAAAATAAGCTCTCTGAAACTTTCAAAATGAAAAATCTAGGTGCAGCATCATCGGTTTTGGGTATGTGTATAGCTCAAAATTTCAAAGAAGGAACTTTGAAGATCGACCAATCTTCCTACATTGCCGATGTAATTCGACGTTTCGGCATGGAGGAATGCAATCCTGTAGGCACACCCCTCGACGTTAACCAAAAGCTGCCCGCGGAGATGTGCCCAACTAATGATGACGAAAAAAGAGAAATGGTTACTGTTCCCTATAAGCAAGCTATTGGATGTCTGCTGTTTGCCGCTCAGGTCACGCGCCCTGATATATGCTTTGCTGTCAACTTGTTAAGCCGATACAGTACGAACCCAGGGAAGGCACATTGG
Source organism: Bactrocera tryoni (assembly GCF_016617805.1). Taxonomy (NCBI): domain Eukaryota; kingdom Metazoa; phylum Arthropoda; class Insecta; order Diptera; family Tephritidae; genus Bactrocera; species Bactrocera tryoni. Next base: position 18,903,185 of record NW_024395977.1, read on the forward strand.
ACTGCAGTAAAGCGTGTCATGTGCTATCTCAAGGGAAATATTGACAAGGGCTTAGTGTATAAACGTAGTCCTGATGAAATCGTTGGGTTTTGTGACGCTGACTGGGCAAATGATGTAAGTGATCCCCGCTCAACCACTGGCAATGTTTTTTCTTTTCAGAATGCTGCCATTTCGTGGGCTACCAAGAGACAACGTACTGTAGCCTTATCATCTACTGAAGCCGAGTTAATGTCTATGGTGGCTGCTACACAAGAATCAATCTGGCTTAAGCGATTTGAAAAGGAGTTAGTGCCCAAAGCTTCGTAATCTATGACCTTATTCTGCGATAACAAGAGCGCTATACACATAGCTGAAAATAACTCATACTCAAGTAGAACGAAGCATGTAGACATCAAATCAAAATTCTTCAAAGAAAATGTTTAAGATGGCCAAATGAAGTTATACCATATTGGCACCGATAAAATGATAACCGATATTTTTACAAAAGCATTATCTGCGCCAAAAACAAAACAATTGTCAAATGAATTTGGCTTAAAGTAATTTTTCTCATCTCATTATTAGTGACATATTTGCTCTTACTCATAACTGAATTGTATTACTGTTTCAAATTCATTTCTTATTGTATAACGAACTATCATTTCTATATCCATTTTGTAACGAACATAAATATTCAATTTAGGGAAGGTGTTGAGAAGAAAATTGTGCATTTATAATCTTACGAAACACTCTGTATTTTATTAGACTTACAGATGTCATTATGAATAGAAGCTAAGTTCATTATTTAATAAACTTCCTTCTTCTGTTTTATACTGTCGCCAAGTCAACACGCGTTTTACTCTCCTAACACGATATATATTTGCAGATATGTATGTGTACGTACTATATGTGGTGTCAAGTACAACAATTTGTTGTAATTTCAAGAAATGTTTACCACAATTGCACACTAATATTTCAGTGCTCGCAGCTGTACATACTTGCGTATTTTCAAATCAAACTTGATATTTCGTAGGTTGATGCATTCGAGGTTTCAGGCAACAACAAAATACATGGGATTTTCACATGAGGCTACCTGTTCAATATGCCTTGATACCATGTATATATTTTTTTTAATTTTTAGTTTTTCATTATACTTGCGAAAGTTTCATATTTAAAAACGCAGTGTAACTTTATTTAATATAGGTGAAAGAATTATACAAAAAGTAAAGGCGGCATTGAAGGAGTTTGATTGTAGTTTTGATAAGGGGATAATTGTTACAGACAGGGTCTCCAATATGAAAGCTGCATTTAGTACATACGATCACATATTCTGCGCATATTCTGCGCCAGTCATAATATAGTTCAAAAATCTATTGAGGAGTGTTCAGATATAAGGGAAATATGTAAAAAGTGCATCAAACTTGTAACATATTTTAAAAAGTCTGGAGCTAATGTGCAACTAAAAACCACACTAAAAAGTTTTTCTGTAACTAGATGGAGCTCAATCTATTATTTATTGCAATCTGTTCAAAGCAATTGGATCGATATTATAAACATTTTACAGATAAAAAGTCAAACCCATAGAATAAGTAACATCAGCTTAAATACTTTAACAGATATAATAAATATTTTGAAAAAGTTCGAAGAAACATCAAATGATTTAGAAAGAGATAACTACCCTACTTTAAATTTAGTTATTGTGCATGTTTACTTTTTAAAAGGAATATGTGAAACAAATAGCGATGATGATTCAGAATGCATAAAATCGTTAAAAATAAAACTCAGCACATTGATAAATGATGTCGTAGTTAAAAACTAAACAATTTTTCACAAAATTGCTTTGCTTTTGTTTCCACCGACTAATAAATTGTTACAGTTTACAAATGAAGAAAAAAAATTATATAAAACTACATTGCAAAAACATGCTAGAAGCATTGATTATTGAGCAAGATCAAAGCAGTAACGAAAGTAGTCAATTAAATTCTCTCTCAAATAATAAGGAACAACTTTTCTCAGGATTTCTTCAGCCTTCAAATCCAACAAATAATCTTGATCGAGTTCAAAATGAATTACTATTATACGAAAATATTAATGAAGTAATGCACGACAATTTTGATGTTTTACAATGGTGGGAATTAAATAAACTTAAATTTCCGTTACTTTTTAAATTGAGTTTAAAAATCTTAGCAACACCGTCTGAGAGAATATTCTCAAATGCCAAAAATTTACTTTCTGAAAAGCGTTGTGTTATTGGGTCTAACCCTGTTACTGTAGGAAAAATCATGTTTTTACATACGAATAAATATGTAAATTAATTAATTATTTCTAGTGTTTAAACTAATAGGAAACACATGTGCAACATTTAAAACGAATTTGATAATTATCTTTTCCAAATTTCTGAAGTCATTAATTTTTTAAATAAATTATTTTTAAGTTCAAAAAGACTGGTGAATGTTTTACACATTTTTTTTAAATAAATGAATTATGTATATATTGTATATTTTTGTTAGATAAATGAATTGCTTCTTTTTTGTTTAAGTTTTTAATAGCGCAATTTTTTTAAGTTATATGAGACTGAAGGGCTTTACATTTTATTTTTTAATACAAGAATTGTGTGTATATTTTTTTGTTGTATAAGTGAATTTCTTTTTTATTTTATAGCTTAGAATACATAAAAATAAAAAATACATACGTATCCATGTATGGTATTTGATGCTTTTCATTACGATTTCATTTCATGATATGGGCAAATCCTGCGTTACGAACGCCACATTCGTACGCGTTTTCGGATTGAAATATAACAATTTTTTGGTCTTTCAAAAGACATACATACCTTCAAGTTATACACAGTGTTTAGTGGGATATGAGTGTACTTTCGAATGTCATCAAAATATTTTTTGTAACAGGTTTAAGCTGCGAAAAATTTGATTTCAAAGTATTTTTACGCACGCTACAAAGAATGGAAGTAGCTTTGAAGGTTGAGGTATGTTTTCGTAATTTTTAGCAAATTCTGTATAATAAAGCACACCAAATGAATTACCTTAAAGAAAGATGAATATAAGAGAATTATAAAATAACTTACTTGCAGCCAAAAAATTTTGTAGTTTTTTATCAATGGCCGTGAACCCAACGTTACGCACGCTAAATATTTTCCAGTAGTATATAAATAAAAACAATTGTATTTATTTTAACAAAACAATTTATACTCTTTTTAATAAGATTATTTAATTCATACTTTATGTTTTTAAATTAATTTATTAATGTATATATGTTTATAAATAAATTTTATGTTTTGCTGAATCTGCCGTTAGTGCTATTTCGAGCTCATTTTCATTAAGAAATGAAAAATAATGGCTGCTTTTTATTCCGGGAATCTTAACGTTAGCCCATCTCTCCGAAAGAAATGCAGTTGTATTTTTTATATATGTACTGCTTACATATAAAATAGAAATACCATTTATATTAATTTTTGCCAATTTAAAAAAATCATGGGCGTTATTAAGAAAAATATTCTGAGCTTTCACCATTTGCCAAATTTTTCTCTTTATGACAGCTCCAATTCCGTCTACTGCACCCTTTCCGTGAGCAGTTGTAAAAAAATTCCACTCAAAGTTGGTCAAATCTAATTTTTCTTTAAAAAACGGTATATGTAATACTCAAAATGAACTTGTTTTTGAACTGACTTGCAAAGCCATCAGAAAATAAAAATAACTTCGAAATAGCATTTTGTTCTTTAAGTTTCTTTACAATTAACTGGAGAAAGCAATAAACATCATATTTATTTTGTGATCGCTCGTAATAGCAAATGATCGTGTGCAATTGTGCAACCAGGCAACACAAGTAAAAATGGTAACTTGGGAGTAACTAAAATGTGCAGACTAAATTTCATTTTGATTGAGGAGCCTATAGTTTTCCGCAAAATCAACTTGCAGAACAGCTTCATCTTGTTTAATAGATATTTTTCGGTCTTGAAAGTATTTTTGTTGAGTCCTTTTAACATAAGTATGCAGTTTAAAGGAAGGTAACTGAGATTCCAATTCATTAATCAAATCAGTTATTGGTCCTTTCGTATAACTAATGATGATGGTTTGACAACTTTTTTTTCCATTTTTTTTTTATTTTTGCTTCTGAACCACCAACATCTCAAGAATATTATGTTAAAGTTTTAGGTCATTCGGAGAAAAACTAACGAAGTTACAGCAAGTTGATTAACGGTACCTCTAACTACCAGCGCTGAGTGTACAAAACTTTGAATCGATTTTCCCAAATATGTCATTTTTAAAGTCGGTGACCAGCCTACAGAAAAAACTACTGCATTGATCGTTTAGAAATTTTGTACAAATATTCTACATATATATAGCTCTCGAATGACGTCGAGTGTTTTTTTTAATTTCTAAGAATTTTACAATAACAAACAGGACGATTTTTTCGTCCAAAATCGTCATTTTGGCTTGGAAATGGTACGAAAAGTTTAAAAATTTAAGAAAACTCCACGTCAATTGAAAGATAAACTAATAAACTAAAGAAAGCATTTTAATTTTTTGGTCTCAGATGATCCAGTGATGCTGTAGGCTGGTCACCGCACAAAAACTTTTTTTCGAGGTGCCTGCAGAGATCGACGATAAATCTGTTATTCCTCGCTATATTCCTCAAAAAAAATTTTTTTAAGTATCCTTCAAATGTTGTACTTTCATATAATAATTAGTAAAATAAACCTACAGCAATAATTTTTTCTAAAAAAATTCACGAAAAAAGGTCTTTTTTGTTTGAGCTTCTTCTTCCTCTTTCAAGTATTTTACTGTAAGCATTCTAAGAATTCCCTTTTTTTGTTAATGTCTTTTGGTAACGCTAATTCCACTTTTTTTAAGGCCTTGTAAAGGGTATTTTTGCACTTATAAGCACCATCCAACGATATTATTGGTTGCACTTGTTGTTTTTGTTCCTTTATTTTCTTTCTAAAAATTTGCATACAGTTTCGGTGGTCAGCCTTTACTTTTTTTGGTAATGAATCACCATTTTTAAGTTTTTCTTTAAGATTTTTTCTATAAATTTTCATTCTTTCGCATTTTTTAAACGTTCTATTTGTGTTAAGTTTTCACTGAATTTTATTTTTTTGCGATATTTTCGAATACGCTCTGCAATCGTTTTAATTTTTTCAACTGTTACGTTGAAGATTATTAAATATTATTATTTATTATACTGTGAACAAACAATTTTTTGTGTATTATTAAATATTATACTGTAAACAAACAATTTTCTGTGGTACCAATATGCCGATAATCTAAAGTGACACTGAAAGATAATTGCAAATGATTCAAACGAAACCAAAGGCGAGACAACGTGAAATTTACCGTTTAAAAAAATAATCGCTAATCGGTGCGTTTATAGTAGGCTAAGAATAGTAGGCGAAGAATAGATTTAAGAAGCGAAGTGATAAGAAAACAGAATGAAAATTGCAAAGGTTTCTATTGTAATTTTTGTGAGAACTCAAATCGTTACGCACGCCACAGAAATGAATATGCTGTATTTTTTTGGTTTTTAATTGTAGAATGAAATTTTTTTTCTTAAAAGCAGGATATCTATTTAAATTAAAATTTTAGATGATTTGTAAAAAAAAAAATTTCTACTCACCATATAAAAAAAACCTGATTTTACGTTACGCACGCTACAACGCATTCACCTAGCATTTCATACCAAATTTTAATGTTTCCAGAAAAGTAAACGAAATTTTTTTTTACAAATTTGAAGGAGAATTGAGTGAATAACAATATGGTTTCGATTGGACCATCTATGTTAATACTAAAGCAATGATGAACACGTAAAAAATTTCACTTTTTTTATATAACACCTGAAAAGACCTAAGGTAGGGTAGGATTTGGTAATAATTTTTGTATTAATCATCATCGAAAAATTTTTTTTTTATAAATTTATAAAATTGGATATCTATTCAAATGCTCCATTAAAAAAAAAATTAGGTTGGATTAAGTTCAAATATTTTTGGTTGGTAGACAGTTTCTGGGATATGCCCATATGTATAAGTTTCTCGTTAGTCGATATAATAATATACATATAATAATAAGAGACTCGTACGTCGCACGTACGAATGTTTTTTTTGTTTTCCCTAATGTTTTTGTTTTACGATTTATCGACAGCTTATCAGCATAATACATAGGTATATTTACAAATGAGTTAATTGGACTGGAAATTAACGCGAATGTAACTAATAAAAATGAGATACTTTGGAACTAAAAGTTGCATGTATTTTGTGATTTAAAAAGAGTTTTTTTTTCAATTGTTCCAAAGGACAGGTTTTAATTCTAAAATATTTTTATTTTTATGATATTTTGTTAAATCTATTAATCCCTAAATAAACTTCATGAAAAATTGCAATAAAATTTAATATTGGAAACATTTTTTTTATCCACATTCGTATGTAATTATCTATGCGTATTTACATCATACATGGGCGTTTTGACTCACATGAGCAGTTACTCTCAGCGCACGTATTCTTACGCTCTTATTTCAGTCGCTATTGAGAGCGAAAAAAACAGTTTTGCACTGTGGGATAATGAATTCATTTTCCTGCCAGTTGCGCTGCAGACAGCAACGAGGTAACATAGGTAGTCGGTATGTTGATGTTTTTTTATGCCCTAGTATATTTTTGCCCCATTTGAAATGTATAACATAAATAAAATGTTATAATTTCAGATACCTTTGGTGGGATAAATTGGGAGTTGACTACTTTTACTAGCAAACTAGTTAGCGGAAATTTTAAGATAAAGTTAAAATTGTGAAGTTCTCGAGAAATCATGCTTAAAAATAAGGCTTGCCTCGGCATCGGAAATCATAAAGCAATATTTGTCAATCATTTTGAACAAACACATATAGGTACGCGCATAAATAGTATCACAAAACAATCAAGCGGAGCACGATGTTGCTTCGCTGTTGTTTGTTAATCAACTGACTGCAAATGTTCTTTGTCCCATGGTAGCCACTTTACGCCCGCTGATTTACATCAGAGATGGGCATGTCTATTGTGTAATATGTGTGTAAAGGGGACCCGGGATTGTAATTTTAGGAGGCACTATAATACCTTCCATAAATACTTTGAGAAATATGAGGGTATTGAGGGAGATAATTCTTCACAATTTCAACTTTATCTTAAAATTTCCGCTAACTAGTTTACTAGTAAAAGTAGTCAACTCCCAATTTACCCCACCAAAGGAATCTGAAATTATAACATTTTATTTGTGTTATACATTTCAAATGGGGCAAAAAAAATTACCTCGTTGCTGTCTGCAGCGTAACTGGCAGGAAAATCAATTCATTATCCCACAGTGCAAAACTGGTTTTTTCGCTCTCAATAGCGACTGAAATAAGAGCGTAAGAATACGTATGCTGAGAGTAACTGCTCATGTGAGTCAAAACGCCCATGTATGATTTACATACTTCTTTCCAGTCGTGCAACTAAAATAACTCGAATTAATAGTTGGTAATTCACACGAACATCATTCACTCAGCCAACATCCTTCTTGCACAGAATTAATTCACACCAACACAATGAAATGCTTTGGTAGACCAATTCTGCAGAGAGTGGATCGTTACTTGTGAGAGTGCTATGAGTTATGCGAACTCGTTGTTGTTCTCACTAAAGAGACTCGGTCCTTATTTCACCCAAACATGAGAATTCATTTTTACGTTGTGTGAGTGAGTGCAAGTTGAAATTTTTGGACAGTTACTCAAAGTTTGTTTTTTGCGTATTCATGCAGCCCTTTAGTTCAGACTCATGCTCTTGTTGCTAAATTGTAGGTAGTAATAAAAACAAAAATTCAGTCCTACACTAAAAAAAGTTGTATGGAAAATTTCAAACATTTATCAACTGAAGAGTTCTAAGGGCCTTGTTGTTGTAATTAAGGGTATAGAGTCCGCTGTAGACTCTAGTGAAATCAAAGAAATATTGGAAGAAAGCGGATTTGGTATTAAAACTGTTGTTAATATATTTAATAGAAACAAAGTATCACAGCCAATGTTTAAAATTTAAATTTTTGTCGAACTCTAATCAACTTAAAAAAAGAAACACATCCTATATACATTGGTGGTCACATAATTAGGGACAAAATAAAGTTGAATTAAGCACGCATTTCAGTTCAATGTATTTAGCACTAAATTTTCGCCTAGAGATCCACTGTAAATTGCAACGGTATATTATAACTGTGCACAAAAATGTAGCACGTGTTTGAGTGACAAATTTATACACTTTTATTAAAATTCGGCGGTTTGATAAATATATTGTATTTTGAGTGTGCTGGTGCTTGGTCACATTATTAAGGACACCAATTTTTTTTACTGAATTTTTATTATTTTAACACAAACACTTGCCGTAAGTAGTGTAAATCATTTGTATATTAACTAAATATTCAAATTCAAATAATAAAACTGTTAGACATGGGTCGAAAAAGAGTTGTACTCCACAACTGAGAAAAATGATTATTTACAAATACGTGAAGGAAAAAATGTCCATTAGAGCCGTAGCGAAGGAGCTTTTGTGCTCAAAATCAATGGTTCACAATGCTTTGATTCATTACGGAAGTACAGGGAATATAATAAGAAAAACACGACCCAGAGAAACTACTTCAAAGGACGATCGTGTAATTTGTAGAGTTTGAAAGGCGAATCCTTTTTTAACTTCCAGGAAAACTCTCGGCACGATAAAGGATGAACTGACCAATGATGTATCAATCGTCTTCTTGAAAATGGGCTACGGGTTTGTATCGCAAGGAAAAACCGCACGTGTCAAACAAAAACTTAAAGAGTCGTAATAAATTTGCAAAAGAACATACTGGAAAATCTTTAGATTTTTGTAAACAAGTACTGTGGAGCGATGAATCCAAGTTTAATTTGTTTGGTTCAGATGGGAAACAATTTATTCAACTCCCGCCAAACAAGGAATTTCACCCTCGATACACTTTAAAAACGGTTACGCATGGTGGAGGCAGTATTATGGTTTTGGGCTGCATTTTCGTGGTACGATGTACATAGGTCCTATTCGACAAATAACTCAAAGAATGGACCAATATTTATATAAAGATATATTGTCGAATACAATGAAGCCTAACCCATATATTTTTATGCAGGATAACGACCCTAAGCACACTGCTAGGAATGTTAAAACTTGGTTTTCGTCCGAAAACATTACGGTTTTGGATTGGCTTGCCCAGAGTTCGGACTTAAATCCAATCGAAAACCTATGGGCAGATGTCAAAAGAGGCTTGGGGAAAAAATCAAGCAAAAATGCTGAAGAATTGTTTCTAAATGTCAAGGAAATATGGCAGAGTATATCAACTGAGCGATGTCAGCGTTTGGTCGGTAGTCTGCCTAGAATAATTATATGGGCCATTCCATCAATTGGCGACATGTTTTTGTACCCGTGGTTCTCCGATTTTGACGAAACTTTAGAATATCATAATATAGATCAAAATAAGAATATCTGTAAACTTTTTAGTGGTCAAAGTTGTCTCCAGTGTTTTTTGGCGCGCAATTCAAATTGAGATCTATGAAATTACTATTTCTTTTATTTTTTAACGACCTCAAAATTGAGTGAAAAAAATTTTGCAGTTATCCAATTTTATGTAAAAAAATCTCAGCTTTCTGATAAATAAATAGCGACAACTTTGCATTTTTTTTGCTGTTCATGGGATCAGAGTCCCATACTCCCAACACTGATTCTTGTGTAAAATTGAACAAGGAATCGAATGAAAAAGTCAATTTTGAAAAAAAGTTGGTGGAAAAGCACAAAAAATGGGATTTTTGGAAAAAAGTTTTTTTTTTTTTGATTTTGAGCGACAACTTTGCATTTTTTTTGCTGTTCATGGGATCAGAGTCCCATACTTTTGAACACTGATTCTTATGTAAAATTGAACGAGGAATCGAATGAAAAAGTTAATTTTGAAAAAAAAAAAATTGGGGGAAAAGCACAAAGAACGGGATTTTTGGAAAAAAAATGTTTTTTTTTGGATTTTGAAAATATTTTTATCAGAAAGCTGAGATTTTTTTACATAAAATTGGATAACTGCAAAATTTTTTTCACTCAATTTTGAGGTCGTTAAAAAATAAAAGAAATTGTAATTTTTTTGTTTGATCTCAATTTGAATTGCGCGCCAAAAAACAATGGAGCTACTTTGACCACTAAAAAGTTTACAGATATTCTTATTTTGGTCTATATTATGATATTCTAAAGTTTCATCAAAATCGGAGAACCACGGGTACAAAACCATGTCGCCAATTGATGAATGGCCCATATATAAAGATGTGCTTGAAACAAAAGGCAATCCGACAAAATAATGTACTAACTGAAAACATTAATTCATAATAAAATTTTATGTTTTTTAGTATTATTTTTAATACATTAACCAAAAATCTGAAATGTCCTCAATTAGTTGACCAAGTCAAATTAGATATATATGATTAATTTTTTTTCGCACGTTGAATTGAAAACAAATTTTTATTTTTAAATTTTCAATAAATCTATACCTTAGAAGATAATAAATATGGTAACTTAAGTTCGAAAAAAATATGTCGTTTTTAAATTATAAAATAAACCAATGTTTTAAAAGAAAACGGAGTGTCCTTAATTATGTGACCACTAGTGTATGTATGTATAATCTGAAATATTTGCTGCATCGTAACTGTTGAAGAACCACATAAAAGAAACGGTCCGATACAATATACTAACTGCCAAGAAAATGGGCATACCAAATCATATTGCACTCTAAGCAGTGTTTGTGGAATATGTGGTTATTTAAAAAGAAAATGCAGCAATTGTGGAGGAAATCAAACTGCTTCCAACAGGGGTTGTCCTGTATATAAAGATTTGAAATCGAAGTTGTCACAGGCCGTTCGAGCACGTCGTAGCCAATTGTTACAACCACCCCATAATGAAATTATAGCATCTCAGATAAAAGTTCAAATCCTATTACTTTTAAGAATAATACTATGCAAGAAAGCTATGCAAATGTGGTAAACGGCAACACTGTACAAATCCAAATGCCGCAAAATCCTCCAAATGGAGATATTGAAACTATGCTTTTAACCTTCCTATACCCGCGCCAAATGTTTTAACAGCTATACCCGCGCACGGTGTGACAGACCGAGACTTTGACTCCTCTTACCTTTTTATTTTTCTATAAAACCGTTTATATTTTTTTTATTTTATAGGAACTAAATGATGTAAAAAAACAAAATATATCAGTTGTTAGCGTAAATTATGTATTACTTTAATGACTATCAGTCTTTCCAAAACTGCCTAAAAAAGTCACATTTTTTCTTATAGTCTAGGAAAAACAAACATAAAAGTTTTTATTCTGAAAACAAACAAAAAATATCTTTTAATTCTTAAAAATCACATATCTTGAGACCATTGTAACATAAATTGAGTTAAATATTAAAGTTTTCAAAGCAGTCAGAACATACCAAAACAGCATGCTCTAAATAAAAATATTTGGCACAAGCAGCGCAGTTGTACCGCGTTTTTCTATTTTTCTTTGATGCGCAATATCCACATCGGCCAATTTTATTGTTGTTAGATGCACCTGCAGATTCAGGGCCATCTAATTTGCATATTTCATTAAGTCTTAAACTCAGTGTCCTCGGCAGAGAAAGAGTGAGAGCTCGTCGCCTGAGGTGAGTATTTAGCAAGTCGTAAGACAGTGTTTTTAAAAAACGTTCTGCGGCTAATCTTTTTGTTAGCATTATTCATAAGATGTAAAACAAACGAATTTATTCTTGCCACGTTCATCAAACTATAAAATATTACCATAGGCCACCTATTTGTGCCTCGAGCGACATTATACGTCTCACACATTTTGTCGACCGTATCGACTCCACCTTTAGTCGCATTATAGTCCATGATGATCTGTGGTTTGAATGTGTCTTCATCAATATTTTCATCATCGTGCATGCTGGACAAAAGTAAGACATTTTTCCCTTTTTTAGGTATATACGATACAAGGCTGCAGTTGCCGCGATGTCCAAATACACTGGATTTTTCAGCTCGACCTCGTAATTCAGAAAACTGTTTGGGTAGCTCTTTTTTATTTTTCCGCACAGTTCCAATCAGGCTCAACTTATATTCGTGATCGAGCTTATCCAGCAGCGGAATGCTTGTGAAAAAATTATCACACGTGATGTTACGACCAGTGTTTCGAATACATTCACACAGACGCAAAACTACTTCTAAAGCCGAGTTATCAATTTTATAAGGACCTTCAGGTTGTTTTCCTACGTATACTTCCATGTTTTGTGTATAAAACATTTTAGCGTCTGTCAAAGCGTAGATTTTAATTCCATATTTGTTTGGCTTTGATGGGATATATTGCCTAAAAACGCAGCGACCTCTTAAAGCTTCCAATTTTTCGTCGATTGTTACAAACTGTGACAAGCTGTAATATTTTTTGAAAGATTCTACGACTTCTTCAAACAGCTCTCTGATGGGAGCAAGTTTATCCACTGCTGCGCGTTCTACATGAGTATACTTATCATCAAACCGGAGGCACCGTAGTAATAAATAGAATCTGTTCCAGCTCATAGCTAGTCGAAATATTTCCGGGGAAGACCCGTCAGTTTTGAACAAATCTTTGCCATTTATTCGACTATTTCTTCTGACTCCTGCAAAGAGTAAGAGACCCAAAAACGCTTCAATTTCTATTGGATCGGTCTCTACGCAGTCCCTTTCTCGTGAAAACTTATCTTTTAGGCGGTTTATTTCTTTATTTGTGCACCGAACAATCCGAATACAAACACTTTCCGAGAAAAATAACCTCCATATTTCTAGCGGCTCTTTCATGTTTCTAGCTTCACCCTTAAGACCTGGAAGTTGTGTCACGAGATTCCTCATACAGCGCCTAACCTGACTTGATCCAGGAGTTTTATTCCACCGTGTACGCCCGTCTTTTCCGATGTAATAATCTCTGTTAATTTCATTATTTTCTGGCTCTGATTGAGAATCATCCTCTTTGTCAGAAGACTGAATTTCATCCTCAAAATCACGTGTTTCTTCTTGGGGTGGACTACCATCTTCAACTTCGCTATCAAATTCATCGTCGTAATTGGAGTCTGAACTTTCCTCTCCCAACAACAATCGAATACGTTCATCATTCATTTTTTAATTATTTATAAACTAAAAATATCATAAATCGTTACAGTAGTTGTGAACAAATAAAATGCAATTCAAACAAATACATAAAATCAAATAAATAACACATTATTACTCATAATAAAAAAATATGATTTACGTAAAAAGTTGATCGTATACCCGCGTCGGTGTCACAGACCAATCAGACCGTAGTGGACCTACACGTCATTGTATAAACCTACAAGTAACCAATCCTTCATTTTTCACTAACACATACGCAAAAATCTACTACAAATTAGGCACTTGGTGCGGGTTGCCCCCAAATATTCTGCTACTAATTAGTCACTTGGTACGGGTTGCCCCCAAATATTCTACTACTAAAACGTTAAAATGCCTCAAATCTGCTGTAGTGTGTTGCCGTGTTAGGTTTTAAAATTTATAACTTTAACAATATTTTTATAAAATATTCAAATATTTTCCGAACCGAACACCCAAAACAGATCGGTAGCGCGCCTACATTGCAACCTCAGAGGTGGTGAGGAAGAGCAATAAATATCCAATAAACTTTTGTTTCAAAAATATTCTTGAAAGTTTTCATTAATGTTTTCCGTTACAAATACCTTTTCACAAAAAAGTTGATCTACTACATTTCTTTTGATTACATCCCTGTGCCTAAAAAAGGCAGATTTCGATCAGATGATCTCAGCTGTGAAAAATTCTTGGAAAACAGCTGATTCTTTTGTTACTTGTAGGTTTATACAATGCTACACGTCCTGTTCGCACGACTGTGTGCCACGTACTAACCTAAGGCGAGCCCCAAATCATGCAGCTAGCAGAACGCCCGAGCTGTCAAAGTTCTTGGAAAAAAAATGTTTACGAAAAACTGTTTCGTCGGTCTCACAGACATGTGCGCGGGTATAGGAAGGTTAAATTTTTCACAGTGTTTGACACAATTTATGTCTACCATGCAGAATATGTTCCAATATTTAATAAAATCACAAGATCAAATGCTGCAAAATTTATTAAGTATGAAATGAACGTACTAATTGTATATGAAATACTAACGGTGTTAAGCAACATATATCAGAAATTATTAGATTTCTGTATGAAAAAAATGTAATACTTATATCAAAAACTTATCTAACAAATTAAAATAATTTCAATATACCGCGATTTAGTCTGGTACGGCAGTGTTGGTTAGAAATCGATTAAACCACTATGCTCTAAAATCTCACACAGTTACAAGCTACAACAATATCCCTGAAAAATCGGGATTGCGACTTAAACCTTACGGCTATATACTGTCCACCTCGTTTTTAAATTACAGATAGCGAATTTAAAGACCTTTTGGGAATGCTTGATTAATCATTTCTAGCAGGTGAAGATTATAGCGCAAAACACTCGTACTGGGTCTCATGTCTTACGGGGCATCTCGAGAGGAAAAAAATTATTGTAAACAAACTGTATTGCTGTACATTTTGCATGTAGAGACTCCAAATTGCTTATGGAATACAATATATGGCATACTAATTTATAAGCCATATATTGAAAGCTATGAACTGTCTCTTCCGCAGTTTGACAGATCAGTTATCATTTGTATGAAAATTTCGCAGAGGCAACACATCCCATTTACACATATACCGACGGCAGTTTCATTTCGGTAATAATAAATTTAATAGAGCGAGTATTAAGACGGTTGTGTTAAATTATAAAAATAAAGTACATTTTCAAAATAATTTAGTAAATATTTCCAAAAAATTATTACTTAGTTTAATATTGTTGATTTGCAGTAAAATTTCGCAAAAAGGATTGGCGATTGAGCGAAGTTTTAAATTTAGTAAACTTATACAAGGATAAATCAAAATATCATAGCGCATATTATTTATTGTTAGGAGGATGGAGTCATGTGTAGAAGTTCACGTAAGTGAGGAAAGTTCTCTGGCCGCCATTCACTTGAGAGTGGCCAGAAACGATTCTTTTACATATGACTCAAGCAGCTCACGTCTTCCGGTCTTTGACCAAGTATCCTCTGGGTAGCCTAAGAGCATCCGTTTGAAGGCGACCTAAAGTTAGAAGCCGAAACATCTGCTACATAGGGTTGTGCGCTGGGTTTGGGACCCGCCACTTAAAAAAAACACTCCAATGAAAATTAGCAATCAGCCTCGGATGAGAGACCCCCTTTGGCAAACGAAATAAGGACTACGAATTGAGGGCATGCACCTGGAATGTCCGGTCCCTTAATTGGGAAGGTGCCGCTGCCCAGCTGGTTGATGTCTTCGTAAAAACAAAGGCTGACATCACCGCCATCCTAGAGATGCGATGGACGGGACAAGGACAGAGACGAGTAGGTCCTTGTGACATTTACTACAGTGGCCATATAAAGGAGAGAAAATTTGTTGTAGGATTCGTGGTGGCAGGGAGACTCCGTCGCCGAGTACTATCATTCACTGCGGTGAATGAACGTCTAGCCACAATCCGCATCAAAGCGAGGTTCTTCAACATATCGCTGATTTGCGCCCACGCCTCGACGGAAGAGAAGGACGATGTGACCAAAGATGCCTTTTATGAGTGCTTGGAGCGCACTTATGAAGGCTGCCCCCGCCACGATGCCAAAATCGTGCTTGGCGACTTTAACGCCAGGGTGGGCAAAGAAGGTATCTTTGACACTACGGTCGGTAAATTCAGCCTCCACGATGAAACGTCCCCAAATGGGTTGAGGCTGATCGACTTCGCCGGGGCCCGAAATATGGTTATCTGTAGTACTAGATTCCAGCATAAGAAGATACATCAAGCTACCTGGCTGTCTCCGGATCGAAAAACTACCAACCAGATCGATAATGTTGTGATAGACGGAAGACAAGCCTCCAGTGTTTTAGATGTGCGTGCGCTCCGAGGTCCTAACATCGACTCGGACCACTATCTTGTTGCAGCTAAGATTCGCACCCGCCTCTGTGCAGCAAAAAACGCACGCCATCAAACACAAGGAAGGTTCGACGTCGAGAAGCTGCAATCACAACAGACAGCCGAACGATTTTCTACTCGGCTTGCACTCCTGCTCTCTGAGAGCACTCGTCAACAACTCGGTATAAGAGAACTGTGGGACGGCATTTCAAACTCCTTACGTACAGCTGCAACCGAAACCATTGGTTTTCGGAAAGTGCAAAAGAACAGCTGGTACGACGAGGAGTGCCGTGTCGCAGCGGAGAGAAAACAGGCTGCCTACCTCGCAACGTTTTGATTGTCACTACACGTGCGGGATGGGATAGATACCGAGAGTTGAAGAAGGAAACGAGACGCAGAAGAAGAAAGAGGCCGAAGGGAGTGAGTGAAGAGCTTGATAAGCTGACCGACAGGGGTAATGCTCGAAAATTCTACGAAAAAATACGGCGGCTTACAGAAGGTTTCAAGACCGGAGCATACTTTTGTAGAACCTCCAAAGGTGATCTAGTCACTGATGCCCAGAGCATACTTAAATTATGGAGGGAACACTTCTGCAGCCTGCTGAATGGCAGTGAACGCCCAACACCAGGAGAAGGAGAACCCAATTCCCCAACCGATGACGATGGAGCAGGCGTTCCATTACCCGACCATGAAGAAGTTCGAATAGCAATTACCCGCCTGAAGAACAACAAAGCGACAGGGGCCGACGGATTGCCGGCCGAGCTATTCAAACACGGCGGCGAAGAACTGATAAGGAGCATGCATCAGCTTCTTTGTAAAATATGGTCGGACGAAAGCATGCCCAACGATTGGAATTTAAGTATGCCCTGCCCAATCCATAAAAAAGGAGACCCCACAATCTGCGCCAACTACCGTGGGATTAGCCTCCTCAACATCGCATATAACGTTCTATCGAGCGTATTGTGCGAAAGATTAAAGCCCACCGTCAACAAACTGATTGGACCTTATCAGTGTGGCTTTAGACCTAGAAAATCAACAACCGACCAGATATTCACCATGCGCCAAATCTTGGAAAAGACCCGTGAAAGGAGAATCGATACACACCACCTCTTCGTCGATTTCAAAGCTGCTTTCGACAGCACGAAAAGGAGCTGCCTCTATGCCGCGCAGTCTGAATTTGGAATCCCCGCAAAACTATACGGCTGTGTAAGCTGACGTTGAGCAACACCAAAAGCTCCGTCAGAATCGGGAAGGACCTCTCCGAGCCGTTCCATACCAAATGAGGTTTCAGACAAGGCGATTCCCTATCGTGCGACTTTTTCAACCTGCTTTTGGAGAAAATAGTTCGAGCCGCAGAACTAAATAGAGAAGGTACCATCTTCTGTAAAAGTGTACAGCTGCTGGCTTATGCCGATGATATTGATATCATCGGCCTCAACACCCGCGCCGTTAGTTCTGCTTTCTCCAGGCTGGACAGGGAAGCAAAAGAAATGGGTCTGGCAGTGAACGATGGCAAGACGAAATATCTCCTGTCATCAAACAAACAGTCGTCGCCCTCGCGACTTGGCACTCACGTCACTGTTGACAGTCATAACTTTGAAGTCGTAGATAATTTCGTCTATCTTGGAACCAGCGTAAACACCACCAACAATGTCAGCCTAGAAATCCAACGCAGAATAACTCTTGCCAACAGGTGTTACTTCGGACTGAGTAGGCAATTGAAAGTCCTCTTTCGACAAACAAAAACCAAACTCTATAAGTCACTCATAATTCCTGTCCTGCTATATGGTGCAGAGTCTTGGACGATGTCAACAACGGATGAGTCGACGTTGCGAGTTTTCGAGAGAAAAGTTCTGCGAAAGATTTATGGTCCTTTGCGCGTTAAGCACGGCGAATACCGCATTCACTGGAATGATGAGCTGTACGAGATATACAACGACATCGACATAGTTCAGCGAATTAAAAGACCGCGGCTACGCTGGCTAAGTCATGTTGTCCGGATGGATGAAAACACTCCAGCTCTGAAAGTATTCGACGCAGGACGCAAGTGGAGAAGGACCTGGCTTCGCTTGGGATATCCAATTGGCGCCACGTAGCGAAAAGAAGAAACGACTGGCGCGCTGTTGTTAACTCAGCCATAATCACGTAAGCGGTGTCGACGCCAATTAAGAAGAAGAAGAATTGGTATGTAAAATGTTTGCTACAATTATTATAGTTCGAAAATATGTAATCTTTTTTTTCAAGAAATACATTTGTAGAAAAATGAATATTTCTTCTTATTTTATTTTCCACACAAATTGCAAAATAAATACAGGAAGAGACATTGATGAAAGTATAAGAGAATTTAATGATGTAATAACTAATACAGCTGTAGTGGCAACACAAAACAAAAAAAAAACAATAAACCAGTTGGTTTTAGAAAGAGCACTAATAATGAAATAGAAAAGCTTGTAAATGAGCAAAGGTGAGATAGCCATGAATGACATAAAGTCACTTTCCTTCAACTCTGCTTCAACTGAAATCTGCTATACGTAAGTTAAAAAAGCGCTTAAACTCGAGGAAGAACACAACACTGAAAATTATATAAAGAAACTGTGTCCAAATTCTAGCAAGCAACACTCCCTTTTGCCCAAAAGTCTTTTAAGCCACCAGTAAACAACATGCCTTTAAAACAGTTGAATGGTAATTGGGCATGTAGTGATGAGGAAAAGGCAAATTGCTTTGCAAGTCACCTAGAAAACGTATTTCAACCTAATTGCTTAAAGAACAACTTTAAGTTGTCAACTTTGCCAAATACCGCTAACGAGTCATTTATGTCTATTAGGATTTTAGTACCTAAAATCATAAAAGAGCTAAATTGAAAAAACGTATTAGGACACGATAATATTAATCCAAAAATGCTAATTGAGTTACCAAATATTGCTATAACAGTGCTCAAGCGTGCTCTTTAATGCAATTCTTGGTTTCGGATACTATTCAAGTTCGTGTAAAAGTCGCAGAATATCATTTTAGATTAACCTCGGAAGGACTTAACACAGACGTCTTCCTACTGGCCAATAAGTCTCTTACCCTGTATTTCTAAAAAATTTGAAAAAGTGTCACTATCAAAGATGATAAATATAATACCAACGCAGCAATTCGGTTTATGGGCTAAACATGGAGAAAATAAAATTAGCAACGAAATTAGGAAAGCATTCGAGCACAGAGTGTACTGTTCAGCTATTTTTCTAGATATAGCTCAGGCGTTTGATAAGGTCTGGCAGTAAGGCCTTTTATCAAAACTGTTTTACTTTACAAAATTTTGGAGTCATATTAACGAAACAAGAAATTTACAGTTAAAGTAGCACACTTCATATTAGAAGAACTAGCAATAAGGGCTGGTGTGTCTCACGGTAGCGTACTTGTTCCAACTCTGCACATAATATATACAGTAGATATTCCAACAACTATTAATAGCCCTGACAGACGAGCAAAATTAATGCGCCTTAAGCAACGCTAATGCGCATTGAAATTTTATGATGACAGACGGCAGACTTGTGCATTTAGACAGCTGATAGTGAAATTTGTTTATTTATTAAAAAAAAAGTGAAATAAAAGTGTGCGAAAAAGTTAATAATACATATTGTAAAAACGGATAGCAAATTGTGCGTTGTTTATTTTCTGCCATCTAAAAATATTAAAATTTGTTTTTTGTTAATATACTTGCAAATAATTTAATTAGCAATACAAAAACTGTTTACCTCTGAAGCTCTAAACACAAACAAGGCGGCAGATTTCAAGCGACATCTGTCAAACAATAGCAGAAACTAGCCATTTTTGGGCAGTGTTGACTACTCAAATTTGGTAAATTCAGCTAAACGCACGGAATTCTTGTGCATTACAGACTTTTATTAACATTGGTCAGATGCGCAAGTAAATGTAAGTTAAGCCCGCTAATGCATATTAGCGCTGTCGTCTGTCAGGGCTATAACGTATTGACATGCACTTTTTTGGATGACATAGCTCTAGTAAGCCGTAACAAATGCCCCAACAGAGCATCAAAGTATTACAGCAGCACTTAACTTTTGTCGAAGAATGGCTATGGTGTATTGCTAGGGTGCGCTAGTTTTTCCCGGGTAGAGTGGATGGATGCTTAACTCAACATCCTGGGCCCCCTAGGAGAATATTTTGGCTAGTTTTATATGTATAATCTGAGACATGTAATTCGTCTTACTGCTAGTGGAGTAGAATGGCGACTGTCGAATATTTAATGATGGAGTATTTGATATGCATTTTAATATACATACGTGTAGATGCCTAAGATAAGCAACATTATTTTGCGTGTTTATTTGATTTTGCTGTTTTGACGAGTCATTTTTTTAGCAAACAAGTGTAGGCGTTGTTTGATTTTATTCATTTTATTAGCCCTGGAGTTCGGACTATGAAATTAAAGAGATCTTGCTAGAGAGTGACCGTGAATGGAGAACGGCTTCGATTCGTAGAGTAGAGAATTCTTCATAATTAATTTGATACTTTGTATAGCTGATTCCCATAGCCCACCCATATGAGGAGCGCTAAGATAGATGCGATAAGAGCGACCTTTGCTTTTTGTGAGTGTAGGTGTGTTACTGTATCGTATTGGGAGTTTTTACTTCCTTTTGAGTTTTTATCTATTTTTGAAAATTTATAAAAAGTGTCGTTTTTACCTTTTTTGAAATAATTTTGTTATATTTTATGTCTAGTGCGTATGCACTAATTTGGCGTTTATTAGCGCACCACATAGCTCGAGAGATTTTTAAGCAGGATTTTGGTATCAATTTTGGCGAAAGCCATCCTGCGGGATCGAAAAGTAACATATATTTGAGGTTTTAATATTGTGTGCTATACTGAATTCTGACTTTGTTTTTTCACGCACTCATCTTCTCGGTCACCACAATAAACTTATTAAAATGAAAAAAAAAAACGAATTTCTTTATAGGTATATACGTGTGTATATTTATTGATGGTATGTAAGTAAAAAGGCGGTAGTGTACAAGATTTAAAAAAACACGCTGATCCGCGTTGGTGCCACCTAATGTGTCCCGAAAGAGCCGTCATGTTGATCGACTTTTTTTGGTTTTGTTTTTTGTTGGTATGTATTGCTAGTGGATAATTTTATTATTATTTATTTTTATGTTACGTTTTGATTTTCTCTGCGGTTGGCAAAAAGCATAATTTAACGAGCGGTCTGGTTAGCGTTACCGATTGTTTACGGAGATCGACTACGTGAATATGACCGTCGTAGCCGTAGTAGAGCTTTCATATGCGACCAAGTCGCCATTCGGTAAGGGAGAGAAAATCGTCATTGATTAAGACACAATCTTCAAGCTTAGGAACATTTTCTGTTGTTTTCCATCGATACGTTTTTCTTTTTTAGAGTTGAATGCTGCGAGAAAAGCCAACGTTGTCAGATTCGTACATATGTAGCTCAAGGTGTACTCATTTTGTAGTGAAATAGACAAAAACAGCCACATTGCCTTTCATGAGGGTAGGAGTCTTTAGCATGGACGCATTTTTGTGAAAAGGCCCAGCAAAATCGACACCTGTAGTGGTAAAAGGCGGAGCCAAATTACAGCGTTCAGGTGAAAGAGGTGCCATAATCTGCGATCGTATTTTCTGCTTATGCGTAGTGCAAATCTTGTACATGAAAATGCACTTCTTTATTTGGGGTTTAAATCGGTGTATGTACAACTCTTGGCGGATCATATGTTGCATGAGGCAATGTTCGACGTGGAGCGTTGTTATATGGATATATTATATCTGATAAATAAAGTGGCAAATGGACACCTCTCCGGTATAATTATAGGGTGACGTTCATTATATGTTAGCCTTGAATTAGCAAACCGACCATTCGCACGAAGCACACCCTTCGTGTCTAGAAATGGGTTTAGAGCTAAGAGTGAGCTTTTTCGTCGTTCGATTCTCTTAGTAATGATATGTCGTAGCTGAAGTAGAGCGTTTGGGTTGATGCGATAAGTGGTTGATTGTAAGTCTTGGTGCGTTAATGTATCGCACTCTACCCAGAGAGCTAGGGGGAACGATGAAAATCGTTCAAAGATGTCAGTGTCACCCAGTGTTGTATAATGAAGGGTCGATTTTCTGTGGCACGCTTATTGCGCATGGGCGATTGTAGCCAAGAATCGGGAGATTCTGTTAACCGTCGCGACCCATTACACCAGTGGAAGGGGATGACGAGACAGAGGGGTTTGCACCCTCTTGTACCTAGATCGTCAGGATAGTCAGCACTGGCTACGTGTCGCCAAGTGGCTGATCCTACTAGGTCAAGTATTGAGACGTTCTGTTGGAAATATATGTTTTCCACGCATGTGGTGGTTTTTCCAACCAGGCTAGAACTATTTCGGAATCGGACCAGAGGTATAATTTATATTTTGCCATGTTTAAGTGGGTCTGCCCCACGGAGACTAGCTTTGCTAGTAGCAGAGCGCCACATAGTTCAAGTCGTGGTAGACTTGGGGTTTTTAGAGGCGCAACTTTTGCTTTTGGCTTGTAGTTGCAATATCGCTTTGTGTGCGCACATATATAGTGGCACAATATGCTTTTTCAGAGGCGCCGCAGAAGCCGTGAAGTTCCACTTTGTATTCGGGGGAATAGTTTACCCACCGTGGAATTTGTATCTGCGAAATGTCGGCCAGATTATTGCGAACTGGTACTATTTTTCTAAGCGAAGAGGTTTCACTTGTTTGCCCCAGTCGGTCCCTCTAGCCATAATTCTTGAATAAGAGTTTTCGCTTGTATCAATATTGGCGAAAGCCATCCTGCGGGGTCGAAAAGTTTTTCCACCGAGGATAAAATCTCTCTCTTCGTTATGGCGGATAATGCGGATATGGACTCAGTCGTGTATGAAAACTGGTAAGATATCGCATTCCATTGGATGCGTAATGTTTTTGTTGTACTTTTTTTTCAAACATAAGGAAATTAGTATCCAACAAATGGTCTTTTGGTATATTTTTTAATATATTTGGATGACTAGCTTTTATCTTATGTTATGTTAGGAGGATGGAGTCATGTGTCGAAGTTCACGTAAGTGAGGAAAGTTCTCTGGCCGCCATTCACTTGAGAGTGGCCAGAAACGATTATTTTACATATGACTCAAGCAGCTCACGACTTCCGGTCTTTGACCAAGTATCCTCTGGGTAGCCTAAGAGCATCCGTTTGAAGGCGAGCTAAAGTTAGAAGCCGAAACATATCTGCTACATAGGGTTGTGCGCTGGGTTTAGAACCCGCCACTTAAAAAAAAACCTCCCAATGAAAATTAGCAATCAGCCTCGGATGAGAGAACCCCCTTTGGCAAACGAAATAAGGACTACGAGTTGAGGGCATGCACCTGGAGTGTCCGGTCCCTTAATTGGGAAGGTGCCGCTGTCCAGCTGGTTGATGTCCTCGTTAAAATAAAGGCTGACATCACTGCCGTCTAAGAAATGCGATGGACGGGACAAGGACAGCGACGAGTACGTCCTTGTGACATTTACTACAGTGGCAATATAAAGGAGCGCAAGTTTGGTGTGGGATTCGTGGTGGGAGAGAGACTGAGTCGCCGAGTACTATCATTCACAGGGGTGAGTGAACGTCTAGCCACAATCCGCATCAAAGCGAGGTTCTTCAACATGTCGCTGATTTGCGTCCACGCCCCGACGGAAGAGAAGGACGATGTGACCAAAGATGCCTTTTATGAGTGCTTAGAGCGTACTCATGAGGGCTGCCCCCACCACGATGTCAAAATCGTGCTTGGCGACTTTAACGCCAGGGTGGTCGACTTCGGTATATGGTTTCCGAATATGGTTATCTGTAGTACTAGTCTCTATCATAAAAAGATTCATCAAGCTACCTGGGTGTTTCCGGATCGAAAAACTACCAACCAGATCGATCATGTTGTGATAGACGGAAGACACGTCTCCAGCGTTTTAGATGTGCGTGCGCTCCGAGGTCCTAACATCGACTCGGACCACTATCTTGTTGCAGCTAAGATTCGCACCCGCCTCTGTGCAGCAAAAAACGCACGCCATCAAACACAAGGAAGGTTCGACGTCGAGAAGCTGCAATCACAACAGACAGCCGATCGATTTTCTACTCGGCTTGCACTCCTGCTCTCTGAGAGCACTCGTCAACAACTCGGTATAAAGGGAACTGTGGGACGGCATTTCAAAATCCTTACGTACAGCTGCAACCGAAACCATTGGTTTTCGGAAAGTGTAAAAGAACAGCTGGTACGACGAGGAGTGCCGTGTCGCAGCGGAGAGAAAACAGGCTGCTTACCTCGCAACGTTTTGATTGTCACTACACGTGCGGGATGGGATAGATACCGAGAGTTGAAGAAGGAAACGAGACGCAGAAGAAGAAAGAGGCCGAAGCGAGTGAGTGCGAAGAGCTTGATAAGCTGGCCGACAGGGGTAATGCTCGAAAATTCTACGAAAAAATGCGGCGGCTTACAGAAGCTTTCAAGACCGGAGCATACTCTTGTAGAACCCCCAAAGGGATCTAGTCACCGATGCCCAGAGCATACTTAAATTATGAAGGGAACACCTCTCCAGCCTGCTGAATTGCACTGAACGCACAACACCAGGAGAAGGCAAACGCGATTCCCCAATCGATGACGATGGAGCAGACGTTCCATTACCCGACCATGAAGAAGTTCGAATAGCAATTACCCGCCTGAAGAACAACAAAGCGACAGGGGCCGACGGATTGCCGGCCGAGCTATTCAAACACGGCGGCGAAGAACTGATAAGGAGCATGCATCAGCTTCTTTGTAAAATATGGTCGGACGAAAGCATGCCGAAAAATTGGAATTTAAGTATGCTATGCCTAATCCATAAAAAAGGAGACCCCACAATCTGCGCCAACTATCGTGGGATTAGCCTCCTCAACATCGCATATAACGTTCTATCGAGCGTATTGTGCGAAAGATTAAAGCCCACCGTCAACAAACTGATTGGACCTTATCAGTGTGGCTTTAGACCTAGAAAATCAACAACCGACCAGATATTCACCATGCGCCAAATCTTGGAAAAGACCCGTGAAAGGAGAATCGACACACACCACCTCTTCGTCGATTTCAAAGCTGCTTTCGACAGTACGAAAAGGAGCTGCCTTTATGCCGCGATGTCTGAATTTGGTATTCCCACAAAACTAATACGGCTGTGTAAGCTGACGTTGAGCAACACCAAAAGCTCCGTCAGAATCGGGAAGGACCTCTCCGAGCCGTTCTAAACCAAATGAGGTTTCAGACTAGGCGATTCCCTATCGTGCGACTTTTTCTACCTGCTTCTGGAGAAAATAGTTCGAGCTGCAGAACTAAATAGAGAAGGTACCATCTTCTATAAGAGTGTACAGCAGCTGGCGTATGCCGATGATATTGATATCATCGGCCTCAACACCCGCGCCGTTAGTTCTGCTTTCTCCAGGCTGGACAAGAAAGCAAAAGAAATGAGTCTGGCAGTGAACGATGGCAAAACGAAATATCTCCTGTCATCAAACAAACAGTCGTCGCACTCGCGACTTGGCACTCATGTCAACAGGTGTTACTTTGGGCTGAGTAGGCAATTGAGAAGCAAAGCCCTCTCTCGACAAACAAAAAACCAAACTATACAAGTCACTCATAATTTCCGTCCTGCTATATGGTGCATAGGCTTCGACGATGTCAACTGCGGATGAGTCGACTTTGCGAGTTTTCGAGAGATAAGTTCTGCGAAAATTTATGGTCCTTTGCGTTTTGGCCACGGCGAATATCGCATTCGGTGGAACGATGATCTGTACGAGATATACGACGACATTGACATAGTTCAGCGAATTAAAAAACAGCGGCTACGCTGGCTAGGTCATGTTGTCCGGATGGACGAAAACACTCCAGCTCTGAAAGTATTCGACGCAGTAGCCGCCGGGGGAAGCAGAGGAAGAGGAGGCCTCCACTCCGTTGGAAGTACCAAGTGGAGAAGGACCTGGCGTCGCTGGAATATCCAATTGGCGCCACGTAGCGAAAAGAAGAAACGACTGGGACAATTTGAGTGTATGTGTCTATGCGTATTTGCCTGTGTCTTCGCTTGTGCCTGTGCTTGAGTAGTGCTTCTCTCTCCTAACCTTGTGCTGCTTGCTGCTGCGGTGATTCTCTGGTGGCTTTGTGTTTTTTTTTTTTGTGTCTTGTTTTTTCTTGTTTGTGCGTTATTTCACCCAATACTTCACTTTTATTTTCACAGCACACTTATTTATTTAATTTTTTCTTTTTTTTTCCACCTCACTTGTACGGTGTAGAACCCCTTTTTCCCGGTGCAAATTTTTGTCACTACCGCTTTTTATTTGTCCAAGTTTTGTCACTAACGGGATTTTTTTTTGGTTTTTTTTTTTACTTTATCACTACCGTTTTTTGTAAAGTTTTCACTCCCGTTTTTTTTTTGTAATTAATTTAGATTGTTAGCGCGTCGCCGCGTCACCGAGATTAGTTATATTTTATTTTATGTATTTTTAAATTTATGTCGCCACTAGTGCCGTCCGGTACGGCTCGAAGGACCAATAGTAAAATTGACTTTGCGTGTTGGAGAAGGTCGAGAGCTCTCTCCAGAGTCGAAAATCAATATACCAGAAGAGATAATTTTGCTAAATGAAAATTTAGTGGATTGGGTATTTCAGCCTCAGTCTGGTGTTATTGGTCAAAACCATTTGAAGGATCGGGCAATTTTGTGTCCAAAAAATGATCACTGTACGATAATAAATAGCGAAATAATAAATATGTTGCCCGGTGAAGAAAGGGTATATAATAGCGTAGATACTGTCGTTTCTGAAGATCCTCAAGAGCATGTCGGATTCCCTACAGAATTTCTAAACTCCCTTAATTTCAGTGGAGTAGCGCCTCATGAGTTAAGGCTTAAGGTTGGAACAGTTATTATGTTAATCCGCAATCTTAATACATATGAAGGGTTGGTCAATGGTAGTAAATTGATAATAAAAGCACTACATTGTAATTGTTTGGAGGTCGAAATTTTAACCGGTGAATCACAAGGGAAACAAATTTTATTGCCCCGTACAAATTTACAGCCCAGCGAATCAACACTTCCTTTTATTTTAAAGCGTCGCCAATTTCCAATAATTGTAGCATTCGCAATAACAATAAACAAATCTCAAGGGCAGACTCTAGCAAGAGTTGGTGTTTTCCTCAAGGAGGATTGTTTTACGCATGGCCAGCTGTATGTCGCATTGAGTCGAGTACGATCTTCTCAAGAAATCAAAGTTAAGACTTACGACCAAAATAAAACCACTACGAATGTAGTTTTCCATGAAGTACTTGAATAAATTGAGTTTTTATAAAAAATTCTTTTACTTTTTTCATTTTAAATAACGGAGTCCCCCGATTATCGGGGTTATTACTAGTATAATAAAAATGAAAACGATACACTTACTTTGGCGCGCTTCAAGGGTCTTTGTTTTTGTTTTCTGTGGGGAGTATAAGTGTATGTGCTATGTTTTGTCACGAAGTTTGTAACACCCAGAAGGAATCGTCGGAGACCCTATAAAGTATATATATAAATGATCAGTATGTCGAGCTGAGTCTATTACCCATGTCCGTCTGTCTGTCCGTCTGTATGTCTGTATATATACGAACTAGTCCCTCAGTTTTTAAGATATCGTTTTGAAAATTTGCAAACGTCATTTTCTCTACAAGAAGCTGCTCATTTGTCGGAATGGCCGATATCGGACCACTATAACATACACACATTTGACAAGATATATTCACAAAATTTGGTATATATTATTTTCTAAGGCAACAATATAATCTCCGAAGAAATTGTTCAGATCGGTTAACTATAGCATATAGCTGCCATACAAACTGAACGATCGGAATCAAGTTCTTTTATGGATAACTTTCACATTTGAAAATATATATTCACGAAATTTGGTATATATTATTTTCTAAAGCAACAATGTAATCTCCGAAGAAATTGTTCAGATCGGTTAACTATAGCATATAGCTTCCATACAAACTGAACACATAGTTACTAACAGAAATGCACCTGTGAAGGGTATTTAGCTTCGGTGCAACCGAAGTTAACGTTTCATTCACGAAATTTTGTATATATTATTTTCTGAAGCAACAATGTAATTTCCAGAAAAATGTTCAGATCGGTTAACTATAGCACATAGCTGCCATACAAACTGAACGATCGGAATCAAGTTCTTGTATGCATAACTTTCACATTTGACAATATATATTCACGAAATTTGGTATACATTATTTTCTGAAGCAACAATGTAATCTCCGAAGAAATTGTTCAGATCGGTTAACTATAGCATATAGCTGCCATACAAACTGAACACATAGTTACTAACAGAAATGCACCTGTGAAGGGTATTTAGCTTCGGTGCAACCGAAGTTAACGTTTTTCCTTGTTTTTTATTATTTTTATTTTTTTGTTTTGTTTATCGCGACCGTTTTATGTATTTGTTTTAATTTTTCTAACCCGTTTGTAATTATATACATATGTATATATTTTTATTATATAAATTTGCGCACCCTGATTTCACCTCACTGTATACTTGTTTTTTGTTGTTTAGGTCACTTCACTATGTATGTATGTGTGTTTTTGTGTTATTTTTCCCATTTTTTTTTCTTCTCTATTTTCCTTTTTCTTTTTGCACTTTTGTTCACTTTTAATTCTGGTGATATGTGTATGGTGATGATTTTATATGCATGAGTATTATTATTATTTTTTTCTTACGAATTTGTTCTCACTTCACTTTGATGATTTTGTCACCGCTTCCTTTTCACCTTATTTATCGTAATGTAGGATATTTTATGTACATACGTATATATATATCTTTGTTTTTTTGTTTTTGGCACTACCGGTACATTGGATTTTTATATATTTTTGTAAAGGTACCTTTTGGTTTTGTCACCAACGGCGTTTGGTTTTCACTTTCTCACCACCGTTGTTTTTACAAAAAAATTTGTTTCATCGTTTATATTTTATTTTGTTATTTCTTGTTACAAACAGCCTTTTTTTGTTCACTTAGTCACCACCGTTTTTGTTCTTGTTTTTACAAAAATATTTTCACCGTTTATACATTATTTTAGTTTTTCTTGTCACAAACTGCCTCTTCTTTTTTTTAATTAATATCACCACTAGTGTCGTCCGGTACGGCTCGAAGGACCATGTTTTAATGAGTTAGAATACAAGCACTTTAAAGCGGCACTGTTTTGTTGTGTTAGTATATAAGCACTTTAAAGCGGCACTTATCTTGTGGAAAGAATTAAATAGGCGCAACGGAAAAAATGAAAAAAAGCGATTGACTGAGCGAAGGAACTAAGCGATGCTTGCGAGTTCGTAGCGGTAATGCAAAAGAGGCTGGTGCCTTGTCCGTCCGTCCCTTTTGTTCCTTTTTTGGTGTGTTGAAATCGTGATGTTGTATTTGTGTGCGTGTGATGTGGAATGTAATGATGATGTGGTGTATAGTTAAGATGTGGTAGTGAATGACGATGTGGTGTATGTAATGTGTGTGGGAGTGTATTATTGTGAGGGGGTCTGAGACTCATTTAGCCAATAGCTTTATAAGATATTGCACACGATTTTTTTGAATATGAAAGTAGAAAGTGTTAACAATCTATCAGCACGCCTTCTGGCAGCGTACGATACAGTACTAGATACTGACGACGCAGAACTCCTAGAAAACACAAAAGCTTCGACAACAGCCATGTGGGATAACTGCCGTGATCAGTACGAGTTAACAAAGGGAATGATAACTGAACAAATAAGTTTAGTAAGGCCAAGTAGAGCCACTACTCCCCCTCCCAGAGTAGTTACAACACAACAAGAAGACCTATATGAAGGCATGTATCTAAGAGTACCTGCTTGTGATACTGAAGTTTTTAATGCATGTTATGACCAATGGCCGTCCTTTCGGGATATGTTCACTGCCGTTTATATAAACCATCCTAAACTTTCACAAGCACAAAAGGTATACCATCTCAGGTATAAAACGAAAGGGGAAGGGGGCAGTATCGTCAAGCAATTCGCTTTAAATGACGAAAATTTTAAACTGGCTCGGAAAGCACTTGTCGAAAGGTACGAAAATGAAAGGGTTATGATAGAAAACCCAATAAAAACGTTATTTCATTTGCCAAAGATTCAATAAGAAAATAGCCAGGAATTTCAAAATTTATACTCGACAGTGACCAATTGTTTATCAGTGTTTAAAACACAAAATATCTCCACAGAATCGAGGGACCCTATGATAGTAACCATTTGCGCAGAAACACTGCCTGCGTACTACGATGAGAACAATCACTAGTGGAAAGAAAAATAATGCCCTCCTGGCAACAGATGAAAACATTCCTCATTGCTCAGTACGAGATAGCTGAGCGAATAGACAAAAAAACTATAAAGCCAAAAAGTCATCAAAATTACTCAAGTAAAAACTTGTTCAAACCCCAAGCCAGTAATATCATACAATATAATAGACACGTTAATAAAAGTCACACATTCGTGCCAAATCAAAGTAGTCAATGGCAGTAATTGTGTGAACTCTGTAAGGGAGGTCATAAATTAAGATCTTGTCCGTTTCAGATAGAAACAATCTGGTCCGTCAACACAAACTTTACATAAACTGTCTGTCGAATTCTCATATGACAAAAGACTGTGAAAGCAAATTCAATTGTGTATATCGTCAACGAAGACATCACTCACTGCTTCATGTAACCAATTTTCAAAATATGAAGAAAAATCAATTTCAAAAACCACGGGGTTAGTCGCTACAACTACATCAAGGAATCCCGAAACCTCAAATCCCGAAAAAAGGGAAGAACAACCATGTTGCTCAAAAGCTGCAAAAATTCAAGCTCTTCATTCAGAAAATGAAAGCAAAATTCTTTTACCCACTGCGGTCATCACCATTGAACATAAAGGTGATTTATTCAAACTAAGAGCGTTAATAGATCAAGGCTCTCAAAAATCCTTCATATCATCTAAAGTTCAAAATCGGCTTAAGTTGAAAGTCATAAATTCTAATTTCGGGAACGGACGGAAGAATTATTTAAAATTCAAATAAAATATGACCAATCACCATAGTTTCTCCAAATGCGGATATACGAATAGATGCACAAGCCATCGTTCTACCGCAACTTACAAATTTGCTTCCAAGCTATTAAGTAAATAAAATACACTGGGAAAAATGCTCACATCTCAAATCAGCAGATCCAAACTATCATACCCCACCACAAATCGACATATTATTAGGTAGTAACTTTATACCTCAAATAATTTTTGAAGGTTTAGAGAAAATCTCCAATAAATTGTTAGCCCAAAATTCAATCTTTGGTTGGATTATAAGTGGCCAAGTCACTGAAAAAATAAATGCCTTCACAACACTAGTGGAAGATATCACAAACGAATATTTAAATAATGAACTTAAAAAATTCTGGGAAGTAGAGGAATTACCCAACTTTCAGAAAAAGACCAGGCATGCGAAGCCTATTACCAGTCCACAACAACAAGAAACGAACATGGTCGTTATGTTGTGCGACTGCCATTCAAATCCACATTTCCAGAAACTATAGTTCTAGGCCACTCTAGAATCTCAGCAGTCTAGCAATTCCTAAGCATGGAAAAAAGCCTGATAAATAAAAACGAGCTAAAATCAGCATAGGATAATGTGATGGACGAATATCTTGACCTCAATCATATGGAAGAAACTGTACCATATGAAAAAATATCCAAAGGTAGATATTTATCTTTTTACCTTCCACATTATGAGGTAATAAGACCAGATAAAATCACAACGAAAGTACGAGTGGTGCTCAATGCCTCAAAGTGTACGAGCTCAGGCAAATCACTCAATGATGTATTATACACAGGGCCAACATTACAATCTGATCTCATGTTGCTAATACTTAATTGGCGCATGTTTTAATACGTTTTTAACGGGGATGTTGAGAAAATGTATAGTCAAATTCTGGTACATCAAGATGACCAAGATTTCCAGCACATAGTCTTCCGCAATTCAATTAATAGTCCAATTAGCGACTACAAACTTAAAACAGTTCCCTTTGGCATCAACTGCGCACCCTATTTAGCGGTTAGGACATTACATGAAGTTGCAAAAACCTGTGAAACAAATTTACCTATAGCAACTTCTGTGTTGCAAACTCAAACATATGTGAATGACATTCTATCCGGTAGCCACAGTATACCATTAGCGTGCGAATCATTGTCTCAAGTGATCAAAGTAACAAGAAAAAACGTTAACTTCGGTTGCACCGAAGCTAAACACCCTTCACAGCTGCATTTCTGTTAGTAACTATGTGTTCAGTTAGTATGGAAGCTATATGCTATAGTAATCCGTTCTGAACAAGTTTTTTAGAGATTACATTGTTGTCTTAAAAAATATTCTATAACAAATTTCGTGAATATATCTTGTCAAATATGAAAGTTGTCCATACAAGAACTTGATTCCGATCGTTCAGTTTGTGTGGCAGCTATATGCTATAGTAAACCGGTCCGGTCAATTTCTTCGGAGATTACATTGTTGCTTTAGAAAATAATATATACCAAATTTCCTGAATATATCTTGTCATATGAGAAAGTTGTCCATACAAGAACTCGATTCCGATCGTTCAGTTTGTATGGCAGCTATATGCTATAGTTAACCGATCAGAACAATTTCTTGGGAGATTACATTTTTGCCTTAGAAAATAACATATACCAAATTTCGTGAATATATATCGTAAAATGTGAAAGTTTTCCATACAAGCATTTGATTCCGATCGTTCAGTTTGTATGGCAGCTAAATGTTATAGTGGTCCGATATCGGCCGTTCCGACAAATGAGCAGCTTCTTGTAGAGAAAATGACGTTTGCAAATTTTCAAAACGATATCTTAAAAACTGAGGGACTAGTTCGTATATATACAGACAGACGGACGGACAGACAGACAGACGGACATGACTAAATCGACTCAGCTCAACATACTGATCATTTATATATATACTTTATAGGGTCTCTGACGATTCCTTCTGGGTGTTACAAGCTTCGTGACAAACTTAATATACCCTGTTCAGGGTATAATAAATTCAGCAGGTTTTCCCCTAAAGAAAATAACATCAAGTCACCCCGAAATAATCAAAAATATAAAAAAGGAAGACTTATTAAATACTGACTTCCTTAAATTCGAAAAGGCTAGTAAAACAAAAACACTAGGGATTCAATGGAATGCGATAACAAATCAATTCTCATATACAATTGAGTCAATATCTGCAATGTCCGCCATTACAAAACGACAAATCCTTTCCTCGGTGGCAAAACTTTCCGACTCCGCAGGCTGGCTTTCGCCAATAATGATTCAAGCTAAAAGCCTGATTCAAGAAATGTGGCAAGATGGCACTGAATGGGATGAACAGATAAAACCTGTACGTTTAACAAAATGGGTTCAATTTGCTAACAACCTACATACTATATCAGAAATTCGAGTCCCTCGATGGGTAAATTTCACCCCTAGCAATAACGCAGAATTACACTGTTTCTGTAAAGCTTCGGAAAAGGCTTATTGCGTAGCAGTCTACATACGCACTCAGTACGATAGCATAACAACTTCACATCTTTTGGTAGCCAAAGCCAAAGTTGCACCTTTGAAGACACTAAGCCTGCCACGGCTTGAACTAAATGGTGCTCTTCTGTTAGCAAAATTAATTTCCATAGTTCAAACCCATCTCAAATTAAACGATCACAAAATGTATCTCTGGTCAGACTCAGAAATAGTTCTAGCATCTTAGACTTAGTTGGCCCAGCAAAATGGCAACATGTTGCAAGTGCTGATAACCCAGCGGATCTTGGAACAAGAGGTTGCAAACCACTTGTCCCACTTCAGTACTACACTCTGGTGGAACGGTCTTACATGGCTAACCGAATCACAAGAAATCTGGCCAAAGTATCCTGCTCGGAATATCATATCTCCGGAAAGTCGGAAAAAGAAAATTTTCATATCACTCCAGAAGAGGATGATATTCTTCACAGATTTTCATCATTTCCTCGAACACTAATGGTAGTCGCTTATATGCACAAATTCATTCATAAACTTAAACCAAAGGTGAAAAGAATATCAAACGATCCTTACGTACAACTAACATATTCCGACTTGCAACATGCCAAGGTCAGTAGTCTAATCTTGTATACACAAACTCGCTATTTCAGCAAAGAAAAATCAAAGTGACTTGAAAAGTGACCTCTCGAAAAGGGAAGCTCACTTCTCGTCTTAAACCCCATTCCTGGACGCTAAGGGATTAATACGGGCAATGGAAGACTAGCCAACTCCAGCCTAAGTTACAACGAACGACATCCCATCATTATCCCAGAGAAATCCCGTTTTTCCCACTTATTTCTAATATATCTCCACCAGCTTACACTGCATGGTGAGCATCGCTTGATGCAACAAATGGTCCGACAAGAGTTTTATATACCGCGACTAAAGCCACAAATTAAAAGAATCATTTTCATGTGTAAACAGTGTACTATATAGAAGCACAAGATGCGTACGCAAATCATGGCAGCCCAACCACCTAAACGCCGCAATTATGCTTTACCCTTTACTATCACTGGGGTTGATTTTGCTGGACCTTTTCAGATAAAGACCTCGATGCTAAGGTCTTCCTCATTTAGAAAAGGGTATGTGGCTGTCTTCCTCGAGCTATGTTCGGATCTGATTACTGCGGCTTTTCGTGCAGTATTTGCCCGCTTTGTCGGACGAAGCGGATTTCCTTTAAAAGTTATGAGTGACAATGGAAAAAATTTTGTCGGAGCTCAAAGAGCCACGGAAAGGGAGTTTTCACAATTCATGAAAGAAGTATCTCCCGAAATTGTCAAAAAATATGCACCCCAAGGAATCGATTGGCAATGCATACCCCCATGTTCTCCACACATGGGCGGGCTGTGGGAATCAGCAGTAAAGAGCTTTAAGTCCCATTTATTGAAATCGGCTGGTAATTATAAATTCAATTATGAGGAGTTTACTACATAACTCGCTCGTATCGAAGCCGTACTAAACTCTAGACCTATTTCACCACTCTCGCAAGATCCCTCCGACTTCACAGCCTTAACCCCAGGGCATTTTCTCAAAGGAGCACCCATTCTGGCCATACCTGAGCCAGGCGTGGAGTCGCTATCCTTATTAAACAGATGGGAGCGAATTAAAATTCTCCATCATGATTTCAGCCGCCGATGGAAGGAAGACTATATAAAGGACCTTCACAAAAGATACCGGTGGAAAACTCAAGAAAAACACCAAAGCTTGGAGACTGCGTCCTTATACAAGACGATTGTCTCGCCCCTACGGAATAGCGACGCGGCCGCATAAAACAACTTCACTACGGTTCCGACGGTCATGTTCGAGTAGTTGACCGCTCATCAAATTATGCTTTCTACCAACCGCCGAAGATAAAGAAAAAAATAAAAGCACGCCAGCATCATCCTCATTACCAGCGGATCTGCAACGCATTCGCTGACCATTATGTCGCCGCCCGCATAGGCTATCGCACTGCGGTATCCTTAAAGGCATGCCGCCGATGTAACGCCAGCAGGTGGCACGCAACACAGAGGGTCCACCGGAGGGTCCTCTCCAGCAGAATCCCGTTCCTGCCGCCAAAATCGGGCAACATCAACACGGCGCACAGTGGGTAAAAGGCGGAAAAAATATGTAATTTTTAACTATCTAATTTTAACAAAATTTCATTCCAGTAGTGTTTCTAGACAATGAATATAGTTTAATTTATCACGTATTTGCGAATTGACATTTCACTGACATAGCAACGTATTTTTAAAGTCAAATAAAAATAGAACTCTTGAAAATTGTGAAAAATATGAAAACAGACGTATGGGGTTTCGACGTTTTATGCAATAAGAAGTGACTTTAAAGTCTATCCTAATATATATTATAAAATAGTTATTTTCATTTCATAGGCCTAATTCATGTCAATTTTGACAAAGTTTTAAAATAAAACCATTTTTTAAACACTTTTACATAAAAATTATAGTTTTGACTATTAGCTACATGTACCTACATAGTCTAGTTAGTCCTAATATTTTATGTACACTTTAAGGAACATGATAACGAAAAAATGAATTACGGATACAGCTATGAACGAAAAAGTGATATGTTGTCGCAGTTTTTGAGGGACAAATTCTCTTCTTTTAGTGAAGATAAGGTGAAGTTAATTTTAGAACAAATTAAAAAAGGTACATAAGTTCATTCAATTCAAAATGGAACCAGTACCACAGGAAAAAAAGTACTATTTAAAAATCATTCTGTATGGCTGGATAAGAATTTTACTGTAGAGATGGTTGATAAATTATTACCCGGGACTTCAAATAAACGTAGTTTAATTACTGGACGACCGGTAAAGAAATTTGAAGAATGTAGTTAACGGGCTAAACGTTACAAGGTCCAACAACTTCGAGATAAGTACTCTGAACAAGAATTAAAGGCCGAAGCTGGATTAGCAGCTATTAAGGAGACATACTTAGATTCTCAAAAAGCGTTGGCGATGTTAACTGATGCACAGTTATCAAAGCATCAGTATGAAGTTGTTCGAAATGTGCTTAAACACCTCGGATGTGATGTGTTGCCACCGTATTATAGAGTTCGGGAGGAAAAAAGGCATTGTTACCCTGAAAATATTACTATTACACCAATATCTGCACAAGTTTATTTGCAAAGTTTACTTGATCACACAGCTAAAAGAATTATTTTGGCCGCCGAGAACTTCACAAATCTAGGTCATGTTCCAGAAATAATGACTCTCACATCAGTCAAAGTCAATACCACCAGTTCATGCCTAACGAATTTGATGGTATATCTGATGCAAATTTATTTATGGTATCTATGGTTCCTTTAGTGCTTAAAACTATAGACCAAACCGACACTTTATGGAAGAACTTTAGGCCTTCTTCCACAAAGTTTTGTCGGCCGATTCAATTTGAATATGCCAAGGAAACCGCAAGCCATACTAAAGAAATTGTCGAAAGGATACAGGAAACCATAAGCAACATATTGCCAACATTTGTGACTATAAAGGAGAAGGTTATTGAAATACGTCAGAATCTTTTATTTATCATGATGGACACAAAAGTAGCTCAAGCAGCAACTGGTTGTAAAGCATCATCTGTCTGTTACATATGTAATGCAAGCCCTAAAGAAATGAGCAACCTAGAATCCGTCGTCAAAAAATCATGCAATCAGGAAGCAGTTAAGTTGGGAATTTCTCCCTTACATGCTAGAATTAAAACAATGGAATTTATTTAACATACAACCAAGCCACTTAAAGAAGAAAACAAGAAAAGGATTCAGACAGAATTACGCCCAATATTGGGTATTAGGGTTGATCATGTTCCTAATCCCTGTTAAACATGGTCAACCCTAATACCCAATCTTTGGCGAAATTCTGTCTGAATCCTTCTCTTGTTTTCTTCTTTAAGTGGCTCAAATACTGGAAATACGTCTAGAAAATTTTTTCGAAATACCGAGGTAGTTTCAAAAGTAACTGGGGTTGACCTGGAATTAATAAAAGAATTGGCTACAATACTTGAAGTAATTACTTGTGGTGAGAGCATAGACCCAATATGGAAAGTATGCTTTAGATACGGCTAGACTATTTGTTGGGACGTATAACTGGTATTATATGCCAGTGACAATACATGAAATGCTGGTACATGGCGAAAGTATAATTAGAAGTTCTTTTCTTCCCAGGCGCAGGAGGCTCGTAACAAGGATTATAGAAACTATCGTTTTCGTTACGCAAGGAAATGCAGTCGAACTTCAACTAACGAAGATATTTTAAAGAGACTCTTAGTTACTTCTGATCCACTTTTATCAAGTGTAAGAGTTACAACTGTAATAAAACTCATAGATCTATCAGAAGATGCAAAAGGACTAGTTTTAAATTAAATCTCAAACTTAGTAAATGAGAACGTATTATTTTTATAATCTTAAATTTGTTTATTACATGTTATCATTTTGTTCAACTATGCCTTTAATTTTTTATTAGATTTAAGAATTCACTGCTATTCATTATAATCAAGATAAAATGAGAGCGATTAGATAGTGTTAAGTAAATTTTTAATATAGTATATATATTAGTATTAATAAATAACAGTTATTATTAACTCTTTTTCTATAGCCATTTTCTTGCTATGAAAAGTTCTCTGTGTAAGATATTCCTGTTAAAACAAGTTATATAATGTCCCAAAAAAATTGAATACTTTGTATAATTAAATTATAAAAAAGTTAAAGAATCAACTGGTTACTTAATTTTTCATTTTACTTTTGCAACTCGTCTCGCTCATCTTGAGCGAGCCAACCACTACTACAACAGGCTATAGACTCGCTTTATCTTTTCACCAACTTCTTAGATCTAAGAAGTCACACTTATCAATCAAATTTATATAAGCAAGCAGTTTTAAAATAAGTACAACATTTTTGCCGAAAAATGCCGTTTCTGACCCATTGTGCGGCTCTTCAGCTTAGGCCGCAATTTTAAAACTAATTTTGTAACAACAATTTTTAAGTGCATTTTGCAAAATAAAACAAAACCTTTATAGCGATTAAATTGAATCTAGTGCATTTTCTTTTAACAAAAAGTGTGAGTGGCCTATAAGGTGAGTTTTTGTACAGATACTGCACAAGATTTACTGCTTCCCTTATTAATGACAACACAGAAACGGTTCTAAATTTAAAAATTCAAAGCATAGATATCACATGGGCACGCCTTCTGACACCATACGATACAGTACTAGATACTGACGATGCTGAACTCCCAGAACACATAAAAGCTTCGGCGTCAGCTAAATATGAAAACTGCCTCGAACAATACGAAATTACGAAGGCAATGATATAAATTTATTAAGGCCATGTAGAGCCACTACTCCTCCTCCGAAAGTAGTTACGACTCAAGAAGAAGACCTAGATACAGGTTGAATTCTGTAGGTACCAGCTTGTGATATTGAAGTAATGATCAATGGCCGTCCTTCCAGGAAAAGTGTCATATACATAAACCATCCCAAACTTTCACGAGCTCAAACGCTGTACAATCCCAGGTACAAAACAAAAGGGGAAGCAGGCAGTATCGTCACGCGTTTCTCTTTAAATGACGATAAATTTAATCTGGCTTGGGAAGCACTGGTCGAAAGATACGAAAATGAAAGAGTATTGGTAGACAACCAAATAACAATTTTAATGAATTTACCAAAAATTCAACAAGAAACCAGCCAAGAATTTCAAAAACTATACTGGACAGTGACTAATTATTTATCTGTGTTAGAAACACAAAATATTTCCACAGAATCGTGGGACCCTATCCTAGTAAATATTTGTGCAGCAACACTGCCTGATGGTGCTTTGCTGCGATGAGAGAAAACACTAGCGGCAAGAAGGAAATCGCCAAAATGGCATCAAATGATAGAGTCCTTAACAACTCAGTACGAAATAGCTAAGCAAGTAGAATCAAAATGATCCTAAGCCATCAATAATATACAATACATATAATTGGCACGTTAACTTTCGTGTCAAATCAAACAAATCATTGGCAATCATTATGTGAAATATGTAAAGGAGGTCATAAATTAAGATCTTGCGAGAAGTTTAAGAAAATGTCTGTTTCAGATAGGAACAATCTTGTCCAACAACATAAGCTTTGTATCAACTGTCTGTCCAATTCTTACGGGACATAAGACTGTGAAAGCAAATTCAATTGTGTGTACTGTCAACGAAGACACCACTTATTGGTTCATATTACAAATTTTCAAAATATGAAGCAAAATCAATTTCATAAAACCACCGGGTTAGTCACTACAACCAAAAGTGGTAATCCCGAAATCTCAAATCCCGAAGAAAGGGCACAACAACCATGTTGCTCTAAAGCAGCAAAAATTCAAGCTCTTCATTCAGAAACTTAAAGCAAAATTCTTTTACCCACTGCGGTCATCGCTATTGAACATAGAGGAGAAGTATTCAAATTAAGAGCATTAATAGATCAAGGTTCTCAAGGATCCTTTATATCATCTAAAGCTCAAAATCGGCTTAAGTTGAAAGTCATAAATTCTAATTTCGGGAATGGGCGGAAGAATTATCCAAAAATCAAACAAAATATGCCCAATCACCATAGTTGCCCCAAACGCGGATATTAGAATAGATGCACAAGCCATCGTTCTACCGCAACTCACAAATTTGCTTCCAAGCTGTGAAGTAAATGAAAAGCAATGGGAAAAATGCTCATATCTTAAATTAGCAGATCCCAACTGGAATACTCCATCACAAATCGACATATTATTAGGTAGTGACTTAATACCTCAAATAATTCTTGAAGGTATAGAAAAAATATCCAATAATTTGTTAGCCCAAAATACAATCTTTGGTTGTATATTAAGCGGCCAAGTCACAGAAAAAATAAATTCTCTTACAACTGAAGTTGAAAATATTTCAAACGAATATTTAAATAATGAACTCAAAAAATTCTGGGAAGTAGAATAATTACCTCAGACTACTCAACTTTCAGAAGAAGACCAGGCATGCGAAGCCAATTACAAGTCCACAACAACAAGAAACGAATATGGTCGTTATGTTGTGCGACTACCATTCAAACCAACTTTTCCTGAAACCATAGCTCTAGGCCACTCTTGAATATCAGCAGTCCAGTATTTTCTAAGCCTGGAAAAAAGCCTGATAAAGAAAAGTGAGCTTAAAAATATCTAGACCTCAATTATATATATATATAGATATTTACCTTTTTATCTGCCACATCACGGGGCAATACGACCTGATAAAATCACAACGAAAGTACGAGTGGTTTTCAATGTCTCAAAAAGTACGAGCTCTGGCAAATCACTCAATGACGTACTATACACAGGCCCAACCTTACAACCTGACCTCATGCTGTTAATACTAAATTGGCGCATCTTCTTTTGCAAATCAAGTAATAGTCCAATCACATCACATCTCCCCGAACATGCCTTTGCCGACAAGCGTCTTTTTGCGAACAAAATTGAACAATTTCTGATGTTCTTCTAGAAGATAAAGGTGTCAAGTGACGGAAGTAGCTACATAGCTCTTGTCGATTTAAAATATTTGACAATTCTGCAAGCTCATATATAAACATACATATTTAAGTAGGTTTGTTGGCGAAGCTGTTACAGGGGAAAGGGAAGCGGGGACAATCAGCGTTCGTTCGCTTAGTTTTTCATTTTTCACCGTAGCTTAGAGTGAAGCATCATTTGTAAGTATTTAAGTGCTGTATCTCGTTGTATGTGAGAACAATGTGTACAAACTTAGCTTCATTCAGTTTTATCTGCCATTTATTTGCCCATTGTAGGACTTTCTTTACAGCTTTTTGGAGATTAGTAGTGGACTCGTGTTTCGGTAAAATAAGTTTCAGTTTCGAAAGCAGTCCTTTCTGACAAACTTTATCCAACGCTTTTGCAACATCAACACGGTAAAACAAAATTTTTTTCCTCAAAGGCTTTTTCAATAATATGTGTAATCCTGTGGACTTAGTCAATCGTAGAATGGTAAGCTCGAAACCCAAACTGATGCGCTAGAATTATGGTTTTTCGTTCTTTGATTTTATTGAGACGTTTTATGAGAATTTTCCCACAAAGCTTCGACATTATGGATAGAAGTGATATGGACCTGTAACAAGAAACATCATATCCTGGTTTTCCTGGCTTTGAAATCATGTTAACTTCAGCAATTTTCCAATAATATATAAATTGATAACTTATCAAACCTACATTAATAAATATTTAGGTAATAATGCAAACTTGATTTTATTATATACATTATTTCAAAAGATTTTAATCCTTAAAAGCCTGATAACTCCGATAACTTTTGATATGTATTATAATTGTCGGTTACAAACAACATCTATGCTACGATTTTTGATAAAAATCATTTTGTTAGATTTTACATGATGTTTTATTAGTCGGTCCTTTAAGGAACCTCTAAGTGCTCATTAGAGAAATACTTTTTAAGTCATATTTTTACAAAAATCCATATTTTATTGAACTGAATCATTGCCATATCAAGCATATGACATATTAATTGGCTGGTCCATTTGCGGGACATGATGCGGATATGGCTTCGTCTTAATGATGAATCCATAAGATCCACAGCGCCCATGTACTTGTTATATTCGTGTTTAACTTTGAACATGGGATTTTTTCGACGCACTGTTTTATTTTATTGAACCTCTCAACAGGTGGATAGTGTTCGGTCGTTGCTCCTACATTGTATTTGCATGGCTTTATGCAAGTTAATGTTGAAGCCATATTGACCACTTTCGAGTCTATCCAGGAGACTGTGGTAATATCAATTCCGTAAAACGATGCTACATACTCGTCTGCATCACCCCGATGTTGCATTTTCACCGGCAGTTTACAGCCAGGAATTCTGTTTTGTCGAACTGTTCCCAATGCGTAAGTTCCTTGAGTGCGCAAATAAGCCAATAATGGG
The DNA here is from genome assembly GCF_016617805.1 of Bactrocera tryoni. Lineage (NCBI taxonomy): Eukaryota > Metazoa > Arthropoda > Insecta > Diptera > Tephritidae > Bactrocera > Bactrocera tryoni. Next base: position 18,945,698 of record NW_024395977.1, read on the forward strand.
AGACTGGTGTAGTAGTTGTCGAAGAAAATACAATGATTGAAAAAACGTGGCATAGTGCGGCTCAATCGAACTAAACTATTAGATATCGTCTTTAAGTTCGGTTAATTTTCAAGTGGATAGTGAAATTTCCAAAATTTTAGTAAAAGCCTTAATCATTGCACGTCAAGAACAATTTGTAGCCCCAAGGATGGGACTTGTCTGGCATATACTACTTTTAAAAACTATTTTTTTTGTTAAACAAATTTGTTCATCAACGCAAAGCCGTTCTCTTATGAGAACCTCATTGAAATTTTTGTTAAGTGCTTCAACCAATGCACAGCGGTCGGTCCTGTATGGAATCAGCGGCCAAAAATACTGCCACTGCCTAAATAAAAATGAAACTTTGCCAAAGCTTTTTAAAATCTCCCTCTCCCGTTTCCCACTTCGACACCCCCCGGTGGTAACAAATTTTCATTAATTATATTAAATTAAAAAAGTTAATAAACTAAAAAAGGAATTTTTTGAATCTTAGTCAACTAAATCAAAAACTGATTTTAAAAAAAATTATTTACTTTTGCATGATAGTTTCTTTGACTGGTGATGAAAGGATCTAAGCTCAAAAGCATTCGGTTTAGCAAGTCCTGATTTGAATTTTATCCATTAGTTCTTTAATATATGATGGAGTCGATACATCTTAACGTCGTTATTGCTTGACTCAGCTCTCAGCTCTTATGAGAACTCTCCAATTGAAACTCGTGCATATTGAATAACATAGGGAGCGTGAATTCAAATTTTACGGACTGACGGAGAAAGATAATACCACAAATATTTTGAAGTTAATTCCTTTGCAGGATCTAGCGCAAATCTAGTGCATTGATTGTTTATTAAACTAATTCCCTTTGAAATTGAATTCGAACAGGACGGCAATAGCGGGCAGACGAAGGTCGGTCTGCAGTTTTTCCGAATTTGTTTGTGCTCTTCATCAGTTTGCGATTTTATTATCAGTTATACAGGGACATATGCCGTGACAAATAAATTATTGTCCTCCAAATTATTATTTTCAAATTTCTGCTTATATTCGCTCTGACCAGAATTTCCATCAAAGCCACATATTTCTATTGATAATAGGTAATTAGAGGACTCATTCCGTTCATTAATTACATTTGTGACGCAATGTGGCTCAATAATTTTTTTATCTCAACTTCAAGATCAGATTCTGAGACCTTTATTTGCTCAGAATAACTGTTTTTCCTTTAAAATGTCATCACAGTAGGGTAAAAAGTTAATATCAAGTTTTTTGCTAACGAAGCTTTTAATAAGTAGATACTGAAGCTTTATTAAATTTGCTTTGGTGATAAGTGATATTACTTCACAAATTTTCTAAACACCAAAATTCAAAAATAAAATATTATAGTATGTAGTATATAGGCGTGAAAGTTTTCACCACACACATAAAACAAACATTTGATAAAAGAGAGAAAATGATAAAATGAAAACCAAAGCTCAAATATGTACATATACGTATGACGAAAAAAAAACATTAAAATCAATAAAATATGCACGAAAATACATGCACATAAATACAAAAAATTATATCGCATGCCTGTTAGAATAGCACGAATAACAAAGAAAGTTGCAAAAAGTTGCAGCTGAAATCAAAAGCATAGACTTAGAAAACATTAACTGATATAAAAAATTTTGATTCATTTGAGGACGAGACAGGGATCACAACATTTTGTATACCTTAAATCGATGTATGAAGAAAAACATACCACTCAAAAGGGCACTTATAAAACAATTGTTTTAAAATAGTAAAACAACATTTTATTACATAAAAAACACATAACTTATACCTTTGTTATCAATTATCATTTCGATTTATGGGGATTAAACATGATTTTATATTGCAATTTAATTTATTATAAAAGATAATTTTTAAGCTATTTTCACTGCACATTCCGCGTGTTTCTATTGTCTCACTTCTCTCGCTTTTCGCAGCCCAAACGAATGGAATAGAGCAAATATGTATTTACCATTAGTTTCATTGGTGTCTTAAGAAATAGCTTTGATACAAAAAGTGGTAAGTTTCAAACTTTTTTTTTTTATTTTTGGCCTATGAAATCGACCAGTGTGCAATGGCCGTATTTTTAACAGACGACCAACGACATTTGCCGACAAGGATTCACGCGATAAATGAGTTGTTGCAATTAGTTGCTCGTATTCCTGCTGCTCAGTATTACAACAACGAGGCATTTCGTTATTGTTGCTGACGTGCACAAATTGTCGAAACTTCTCATGACGGTTTCGTGTCATAGCTGCAATGATACGAGGACTGAACAGATAGGGCGTTTGCAACGATCTTATTTTGGATATAAAGTGGTCGCTACCTCGAAACTGAATCCAACCTTATTTAAATTGCATGTTGCAGCGCTTCCAAAATGGTTTTTCTAAACTCAATAGAATCTTTATATATCATTCTGCGCGAGAAAAAGCTGGCATATTGTGGCAATCGTGCTTGATCTCCTAAAACCACTGCACTGTCATCATTGTATGTAAAACATTGTTCGAATATTTCACATTTCTGGTCTTCTTCAATAGAATCTTTACTATCTGATCCCAAATTACGTCAAGTTTTCGGGTCTTCGATGCTGTCATCGTGGGAAAAATCAGTTTCACAGTCACTATTCGATCAATCAAAGTCATTAACAAACTTTTGGAGATTTTCCTGATTAATAAAAGGATGACTGATCTGTGACATTCTATATTGGTAAAGGCAACTTATGCGTTTTTTACTTACCACTTTATTAGAACTTATAATTTTATATATGAAAGTAACAAAATCTACTTTTCTGATGAGCACCTGGCGGTTCCTCAAGGGATCATTTAAGCTTTATTTCATAAAATTTCAATTTGTGAACTTTTTATCAACACTTACATCAAATTAAATTGTAATAGCGATGAGGATTACTTTCACAATACTCACTTGAAAATACAAAGTTTTCCTTGAAATTATTTTTTCGGTACTCTTGTTTATGCGACTTCATTGCATCTCGCCCCTCACCACAACATTCGTCACTCCACACATCGCACAACTTACAGCATCACACCACGCAACAAACCAACCACACTATACACCAACCACACTACACACCATAATGGTTTTCACCACCCAACCGATCAAAAAGGATTGGTTAGATCGGGGTGGCCCCCAATCCGATTTTTACGCCCGTATCGTATATACACGTCTAGCCAACTCGTCCACCGTTTTAGTTTGAAGTTCTGGTCCAAATTTGGAGTCCCCATCCGGTCTCGTGTGTGGGTGTGCAGGAGCATCAACATTGGACAGTGTAATAAAAATATAAAAAAATAAAGAATTGTTCAAATATCTTGAAGTTTATAAAAATATTGAAGTTTTGTCCGCAAATGGAAATACATATATAAATTGCTACATTTTTATCTACTAAAATTTAGAAATCTTTAATTTAGCTAGAAACACAAAGTGATACATAATCAAAGGTCAGCGTAAGTATACCCCCCACATAACCAGTGAAACTAAGGGCAACAAACAGCACTCTTAAACAAGTCAAAATGTATGTAAATGTCTGCAAAGCTCACACACAAGTGACGACTAAGCTGAAAGATGAATTTTCATAAAAGAAAATGTAAATATACGAAGCTATAAGCGTACATTTCTGAACATTGAAATTATAATAATTTTTCTCATTTAAGTTAAGTCAGTTCTGTTATTTTCGTGCCACCGATGTTATCTATAGTGAAACACCCTCGTCCAACAGTACCACTTTGCAAAATGATATTTTTGTATTATAGACGCACAGTCACTCCGGTGAATGAACGTCTAGCCACAATCCGCATCAAAGCGAAGTTCTTCAACATATCGCTGATTTGCGCTCACGCCTCGACGGAAGAGAAGGACGATGTGACCAAAGATGCCTTCAATGAGCGCTTGGAGCGCGCCTATGAGAGCTTCCCCCACCACGATGTCAAAATCGTGCTTGGCGACTTTAACGCCAGAGTGGGCAAAGAAGGTATCTTTGGTACTACGGTTGGTAAATTCAGCCTCCACGAAGAAATATCTCCAAATGTGTTGAGGCTAATCGACTTCGCCGGGGCCAGAAATACGGTTATTTGTGGTACTAGATTCCAGCACAAGAGAATACATCAAGCTACCTGGCTGTCTCCGGATCGAAAAACCACCAACCAGATCGATCATGTTGTGATAGACGGAAGACAAGTCTCCAGTGTTCTAGACGTGCGTACGCTCCGAAATCCTAACATCAACTTAAACCACTATCTCCTTGCAGCCAAGATTCGCACCTGCCTCTGTGCAGCAAAAAGCGCACGTCAACAAACACAAGGAAGGTTCGACGTCGAAAAGCTGCAATCACAACAGATAGCCGAACGATCTTCTACTCGGCTCGCACTCCTGCCCTCTGAGAGCACTCGTCAACAACTCGGTATAAGGAAACTGTGGACGGCATTTCAACCTCCTTACTTACAGCTGCTTCGGATACCATTGGTCTTCGGAAAATGTAAAAGAACAGTTGGTACGACGAGGAGTGCCGTGTCGCAGCGGAGAGCAAACAGGCTGCCTACCACGCAACGTTACGATCGACCACAACACGTGCGGGATAGATATCGAGAGTTAAAGGATGAAGCGAGACGTATTTCCAAACAGAAAAAGAGAGAAGCCGAAATGTGTTAGCACGAAGAGCTTGACAAGCCGGCCAACAGGGGTAATGCTCGAAAATTCAACGAAAAAATGCGGCGGCTTACACAAGGTTTCAAGACCGGAGCATACTCTTGTAGAAACCCCAGTGGTGAACTAGTCACCGATGCCCAGAGCATACTTAAATTATGGAAGGAACACTTCTCCAGCCTGCTGAATGGCAGTGAAAGTACAACGCCAGGAGAAGGCGAGTCCTCTCTCGACGAACAAAAGCCAATCGATGACGATGGAGCAGACGTTCCATTGCCAGACCATGAAGAAGTTCGAATAGCAATTATCCGCCTGAAAAACAACAAAGCGTCCGGGGCCGATGGATTGCCGGCCGAGCTATTCAAACACGGCGGCGAAGAACTGATAAGGAGCATGCATCAGCTTCTTTGTAAAATATGGTCGGACGAAAGCGAGCCCAACGATTAGAATTTAAGTATGCTTTGCCCAATCTACAAAGAGGGAGACCCCCACAATCTGCGCCAACTACCGTGGGATGAGCCTCCTCAACATCGCATATAAGGTTCTATCGAGCGTATTGTGTGAAAGAGTAAAGCCCACCGTCAACAAACTGATTGGGCCTTATCAGTGTGGCTTTAGGACTGGCAAGCTAACACCTGACCAGATATTCACCATGAGCCAAATCTTGGAAAAGACCCGTGAAAGGAGAATCGGCACACACCACCTCTTCATCGATTTCAAAGCTGCTACTGACAGCACGAAAAGGAGCTGCCTTTATGCCGCAATGGCTGAATTTGGTATCCCCGCAAAACTAATACGGCTGTGCAAACTGACGTTGAGTAACACCAAAAGCTCCGTCAGGATCGGAAAGGACCTCTGCGAGCCGTTCGATACCAAACGAGGTTTCAGACAAGGTGATTCCCTATCGTACGACTTCTTCAACCTGCTTCTGGAGAAAATAGTTCGAGCTGCAGAACTAAATAGAGAAGGTACCATCTTCTGTAGGAGTGTACAGCAGTTGGCGTATGCCGATGATATTGATATCATCGGCCTCAACGCCCGCGCCGTTAGTTCTGCTTTCTCTAGGCTGGACAAGGAAGCACAGAAAATAGGTATGGCAGTGAAAGAGGGCAAGACGAAATATCTGCTGTCAGCAAACAAACAATCGTCGCACTCGCGACTTGACTTTGACGTCACTGTTGATAGTCATAACTTTGAAGTTGTAGGTAATTTTGTCTATTTAGGAACCAGTATTAACACCACTAACAATGTCAGGCCGGAAATCCAACGCAGGATTGCTCTTGCCGATAGGTGCTACTTCGTACTGAGTAGGCAATTAAAACGTAAAGTCCTCTCTCGACGAACAAAAGCCAAACTCTATAAGTCGCTCATAAATCCCGTCCTGCTATATTGGGCTTGGACGATGACAGCAACTGAAGAGTCGACGTTGCGAGTTTTTGAGAGAAAGGTTCTGCGAAAGATTTATGGTCCTTTTCGCGTTGGCCACGGCGAATATCGCATTAGATGGAACGATGAGCTGTTCGAGATATACGACGACATTGACATAGTTCAGCGAATTAAAAGACGGCGGCTACGCTGGCTAGGTCATGTTGTCCGGATGGATGAAAACACTCCAGCTCTGAAAGTATTCGACGCAGTACCCGCCGGGGGAAGCAGAGGAAAAGGAAGACCTCCTCTCCGTTGGAAGGACCAAGTGGAAAAGGACCTGGCTTCGCTTGGAATATCCAATTGGCGCCACGTAGCGAAAAAAAGAATCGACTGGCGCGCTGTTGTTAACTCGGCTATAATCGCGTAAGCTGTGTCTACGCCAATTAAGAAGAAGAAGAAGTCGCACAGTGAACCTTTTCTATAATATACGTTCTCTTCTTCTTCTTAATTGGCGTAGACACCGCTTACACGATTATAGCCGAGTTAACAACAGCGCGCCAGTCGATTCTTTTTTTCGCTACGTGGCGCCAATTGGATATTCCAAGCGAAGCCAGGTCCTTTTCCACTTGGTCCTTCCAACGGAGAGGAGGTCTTCCTTTTCCTCTGCTTCCCCCGGCGGGTACTGCGTCGAGTACTTTCAGAGCTGGGGTGTTTTCATCCAGCCGGAAAACTTGACCTAGCTAGCGTAGCCGCCGCCTTTTAATTCCCTGAACTATGTCAATGTCGTCGTATACTCTCATCCGAGGCTGTGTTTTCTTTGTCATTGGTACTGATTTTTACGTGGCGGGTCCCAAACCCAGCGCACAACCTTATGTAGGGGATGTTTCGCCTTCTCATATTAGCTCGCCTTCGAACGGATGTTCTTAAGCTACCCAGAGGATACTTGGTCAAAGATCGGAAATAGTGAGCTGCTTGAGCAATGTGTAAAATAATTGTTTCTGGCCACTCCCACGTGAATGGCGATCAGAGATCCTTCCTCACTTGCGTGAACTTCTACACATGACTCCATCATCCTGCTAAATAGCAGAGAGAATGGTGAATTCCGTACTACAATTCTATAAACTCTTTTAGCCGTCAAATAGAACATCATACAGAATTCAATTTGCACCTTCTCTATGCTTTAAGTTCTCTGGTTGACCCTGCAAATGGCAACATGCTGCAAGTTCTAATAAACCAACGGATCTTGGGACAATAGGTTGCAAGCCACTGCACCTCACCAGCACTCCACTCTGATGGAACGGTCCCACATGGCTAACAGAAAAATTAGAATTATTTCCAAAGTCTCCCGTTTAGAATATAACATCGCCGAAAAATCGGAAAATGGACATGTTCATATCACTCCAGAAGAGGATGATATTCTCCACCGATTTTCATCATTTCCTAGAGCACTAAGAGTAGTCGCTTACATGCACAAACTCACCCAAAGACTTAAACAAAAAATGAAAGGAATACGAAATGATTCTTGCGTACAACTAAGGCATTCCGACTTGCAACATGCCAAAATTAGCCTTATCATATACAACCAAACTCGCTTTTTCAGTCGAGAGTAACTAAGTTGTTTGAAAGACGACCACTCGAAAGTGATCAACGGATGCTCTCTTCTCGTCTTAAATCCATTATTGGACGCTAAGGTATTAATACGGGCAAATGGTAAATTAGCGAACTCCAGCCTTATCTATGACGAACGACATCCCATCATTATTCCAGAGAAGTCTCGATTTACTTTCCTATTTCCAGCATATCTCCACCAGCTTACACTGCATGGTGAGCGTCGCTTAATGCAACAAATGGTCCGCCCGACGGTTTCCATGTGTAAAAAATGTACCACGTAAAAGATAAAGGCCTCCATGTTAAGGTCTTCTTCATTTAGAAAGGGGTATGTGGCTGTATTTACGACAAAGGCAGTACACCTCGAGCTTTTTTGAGATTTGACTACTGCGGCTTTTCTTGCAGTATTTGTACGCCTTGTCGGACGAGGCGGATTTCCTTCAAAGATAATGAGCGACAATGGGAAAAACTTTGTCAGAGCTCAAAGAGCAACAGAGAAGGAATTTATAAACTTCATGAAAGAAGTTTCTCCTGAATTGTTAATAAATATGCACCCCAAGGGATCGATTGGCAATTTATACCCCCATGTTCTCCAGACATGCGTGGACTCTGTGAATCAGCACAATCCGAATAACTGATTACACAAAGTCCGCGAAATAAAACGCATAAATAAAATCAAAACCGTCAATTAATTCGTTTAATCCTAAGTACTACCGTTCTATTAACCACACATGAAAACCTAAAACCAACGAGCGATAATAATTTAACCACAAAAAATATATGTAATATATAATGATATGTATATGTATCCTCTAAAAACAAATACCAAATTACATAATTCAATCAATGAACCATACCATGTTTTAATATACAAGGTGCATTCCAAAGTAAACAGAACATTTGCGCTTTTCGACAAAATCCATTTATTTTATTCAAAATTGTCTCCTTTTGCTTCAATACAGTTTTTTGAACGGTCCAAAAGCATGTCGAACAAGTGTTTTAGCTCGTTGGCCGATATGGCCGCCAGTATGACGGTGCAAGCCTTTTGAATGGTGTCTACGTCTGCATAACGCTTTCCTTTCATGGGAAAATGCATTTTTTCGAAAAGGAAGAAGTCGCATGGTGCCATATCAAGTGAATACGGGGAGCGGTTAATGGTTAAAATGTGATTTTTAGTCAAATATTTGTCCTTCGAATGTTGGATTCTGAGCAATTTTTGGTCGTCAGTCAATTAGTGCGAAACAAACCGTGCACACACATTTCGTAAGCCAAATGTTCGTTCAAAATACGATAAATAAATCATGAATTTCAATGATGATTTCGGCTGAGTTTTGAGCAATTCACGCACAGTTTCGATGGAATTTCCAGTGACCACGGATTTTGATAGGCCCACATGTTGATCGTCAATTATGTCCTCACGACCACTTTGTAAACGTTGAAACCACTCGTGCACTCTGCTACGGGATAGGCAATCATCGCCATAAACTTGTTTCATTATCTGAACGTCTTGACGTTTCGGTAAAAGTTTTACTAATTTTAAAATAAACAAGAAAAAACGTTAACTTCGGTTACACCGAAGCTAAATACCCTGCACAGGTGCATTTCTGTTAGTAACTAAGTGTTCAGTTTGTATGGAAGCTATATGCTATAGTTAACCGATCTAATCAATTTCTTCGGAGATTACATTGTTTCTTTAGAAAATAATACATACCAAATTTCGTGAATATAAGTTAGCACCCCATACATTCAAAAAGTATCATATGATGCATTAATATCATATGATACGAAGTAATATAATATGACACCACTAAATCGCTGAGAGTGCGACACGTGTAGTGGCAACCTGTGGGAAGCGCTGCGTCAGCGAAGTGCCAACCTGTGGGAAGCGCAGTGTCAGCAAACTCCGTACCCGTTGCAGCGGCAAACATAGGTCTAGAGTTAAGTATAATTAATTGTAAATTTTAGTTCTTAAGTGGAATTCAATAAAGGAGCATAGCTCCCAGAAAACATTTTTTTAGTAAAAATAACTAAACGTTTTTTAACTGGCGCCTGAGCAGGGACCAACGCGCGTAAATAGTAATTGCCTGAAAACCAAAAAGTAAGGCTTCGCGAGTGGCGAACGGTAGTGATTGTGAATAAAAAAAGCCTGAAAATAAAAAAGAAAGGCTCCACGAATAAAAAACAAGAAAAGTGTGTGTGAAAAACAAAAAATACAATAAATACTGTGCTAACGAGCGGCTACAACGCACAACGTGGGATTTTTAAACGCCGAGGGACCTCAGTACTGTTAAAGAAAAGGGACAACCCCGGAGCGCATCACAACATCCTATGGAAAGCTGGAAACACCTAATGTAAGATTTATAAAATACTATATTTTAAGACTATTATAAAGAATATCATAAAGAATACGGAATTTGAATTGAAAGAAAATAATTATTCGACACAAAAAAGAAAAAAAAGAAATTATAAAGAAAATCATTATTATAAAGAATACGAAACTTGAATTGAAAGAAATTAATTATCCGACACAAAAAAGGGAAAAAAGCCTTAAATTAACGTAAGCTTTGCAAAAGGATTCTAATATTGTCAAAGAAAGTACTATTACAAAGAATTTTTTTTTTTTAAACTAATTAACTTAAATGAAAAGATTATCATAATGCCGGATACAGCTGAAGAGCTAATTGAACAATTAAATCAAATGAGGATAGACTATGGGCAAACCACCGATCCTACAAATTCTTCCAACCATCCTTTAAACCCTCCCACCCCTAACCCAACTTCCATAACGACAATAGTTCGAGAAGTACTCGAACGAATGAGTACTCAGAATATTACTGACTTTACCGAACCCGACCACAGTGTGACACTGAACGCGAATAACATAAACGAAGTAGATAAAATTCCGGACATGGTTAATGCCTTAGGGAATTTTCAGGACGACCAGGTGAATTTAACTCCTGGAGGAAGAGCGTAGACAGAATTTTTAAAGCTTGCGAGGGAGTCAAGAATACTCCTAAATACTTTGCGATACTCCATACGATAAGGCATAAAATAATTGGCGATGCCGACACCGCATTAGAATCATACAATACTCCACTCGATTGGAGTCAAATTCGAAAATGCCTTATGATGCATTATTCGGATAAAAAGGACATAGGTACCCTCGAATACCAGATGACCACTCTGGTCCAACGTTACGACGACATAGCGACATTCTACCAAAAAGTTTACCAACACCTCCCCGAAATAACAATTTTAATAATTTCAATAACAACTTTATCGTCCTATTTCTGCACAACTGACTCACCCTCCAAGCAAAATACAAAGAAATTTTTTTACTAACGCAGTCGAATTAGACCCGAACGGGATATACGATGACAATTCACATAGCAATTATGATAATGCAGGTAAAAATGAGCTTGATACTATTAATTTTTTAGATTAGCGCCGTCTTCCCTGCCTTATTACGAATTTAGAACAAGGCGCGGAGACACCATAGATTTTCTTATTGATACCGGATCCAATAAGAATTACATTCAATCCACCAGAATTAGGAATCCAATTCTGAACGAAAAGCCCTTTACAGTGAAATCAGTTGCCGGGACAATCGAAATCACCCACCACACCTTTGTCGACATTTTTGGACCTACAGTAAGGAAATAGTTAAGGAAGATAGAAATAGTACCGTGTTAACTGGACAAATAATTCACAAAGGTAGAATACGTTACTAAATATGTACGATATTTTTTTCAGAATATTACGACCGCTATGCCTGGCGGAAGTACAGATCCTCGACTACTCGAACTCCCAATTAATAACAATAGAAAAGGGAACGGCTAGACTACAAACAGGAACATTTAGGATAATACATGAAATTGACATAGACAAATATACGGACACACTTGACCACATAGAATCGACGATCAAAACCGAAACTATTCGCAAAAACCCTTATTACCCCTTCATATTCCACTTGATAACACAGATAAGAGCCCAACTTAACAATCTCAAAGTAGAACAAAAAATAAAAAGATCATTAAATTTCCTGGGTAGCGCATGGAAATGGATTGCAGGAAGTCCTGACCATGAAGACTACGAAATAATTTCAAATAAAATAAATAATGTCTTACAAAATAGCAATAATCAGGTATTAATTAACAAACTTACAATTGGCAAAATTAGCGAAATAACCAATATTACAGATAATATAATTAAAACCATGGAAAATCAAAAAAGTTTAGAAATTGAAGCATTTTTACAGCTAAAATATAAATTAGAAATAATTAAAGACGAAATTTTAAACATTGCATACGCAATACATTGGGCAAAAGCCAACATAATAAACTCTTTTATTTTATCAAATGAAGAAATAAATATTGTGAAAGAAGTAATAGACAATGACAATATTCCATATGTAAATTTAGACGAAGCACTCGAATGTTCCGAAATAAAAATTGCACTAATGGCAAAATTATAATTTATATTGTTAGCCTCCCAACCGTAGATAATCAAAATTGTAAAACATTAGATATTAGGGCAGTAAAACATAACGGGAGGATCAGTAAGATAAATTTTAATACATTTTTAAACTGCGAAAAGGGAATTTATGGAATCGAAAATTATTGTAAGAAATACAATTCCCTACAAATATGTTTAAGCAATAATATAGTAGATCTAAGTAATGATACTTGTATAATTAATCTTTTAAAAAGTCGTTTGCCAAACTGCACGAAGGTCAACAAGATGCATAACCCAACTATAGAGGAAATGGGACCTGGAATTTTACTTTTAAATAAATACAACGGAGAAATTTTAATAAACAACGAATCTACATTTCTAAACGGGACCTTCATCATTTTTTATACCAACGTAACCATTGCTATCAAGGGGAAAAAGTTCTATAGCGAAGAAAGAACAGCAAGTAAACCACTACCAGCCATCCTACAACCGTCATCCGCACCACTCAAGATAGAAGAATTCCTCTCGCTGGAGATGCTGAAACAGCTTAACTTCAACAATACAAAGGAAGTAAGTCTGTTAGAAGCAGCAAAAAGAGTTAAATACGGAACCAGCATCATTCTAATCGTAATTTTAATAATCATCGCCTTAATTTTCGGGAAGAATCTTCTGATGAAGCAAAAGGAAGAGGAACCCAATAAACTGTCACAGCCCGCAATGGAAGGACTCAACCAAACTTTCAATACACCTAAAGATTCAAACGAGGACGTTTGAATTTCAAGGGCGACTAGTTAGCTCCCCATACATTCAAAAAGTATCATATGATGCATTAATATCATATGATACGAAGTAATATAATATCACACCACTAAATCGCTGAGAGTGCGACACGTGCAGTGGCAACCTGTGGGAAGCGCTGCGTCAGCGAAGTGCCTACCTGTGGGAAGCGCAGTGTCAGCAAACTTCGTACCCGTTGCAGCGGCAAACATAGGTCTAGAGTTAAGTATAATTAATTGTAAATTTTAATTCTTAAGTGGAATTCAATAAAGGAGCATAGCTCCCAGAAAACATTTTTTTAGTAAAAATAACTAAACGTTTTTTAACTTATATCTTGTCAAATGTGAAAGTTGTCCATACAAGAACTTGATTTCGATCGTTCAGTTTCTATGGCAGCTATATGCTATAGTTAAACGATCTGATCAATTTCTTCGGAGATTACATTGTCGTCTAAGAAAATAACATAGACCAAATTTCGTTAATATATCTTGTCAAATGTGAAAGTTGTCCATACAAGAACTCGATTCCGATCGTTCAGTTTGTATGGCAGCTATATGCTATAGTTAACCGATCTGAACAATTTCTTCGGAGATTACATTTTCGTCTTAGAAAATAACATATACCAAATTTCGTTAATATATCTTGTCAAATGTCAAAGTTGTCCATACAAGAACTTGATTCCGATCGTTCAGTTTGTATGGCAGCTATATGCTATAGTTAACCGATCTGAACAATTTCTTCGCAGATTACATATTTGTCTTAGAAAATAACATATACCAAATTTTGTTAATATATCTTGTCAAATGTGAAAGTTTTCCATACAAGCATTTGATTCCGATCATTCAGTTTGTATGACAGCTATATGTTATAGTGGTCCGATATCGGCCGTTCCGGCAAATGAGCAGCTTCTTGAAGAGAAAATGACGTTTGCAAAATTTCAAAAAGATATCTTAAAAACTGAGGGACTAGTTCGTATATATACAGACAGACAGACGGACAGACAGAGGGACATGGCTAATCGACTCAGCTCGACATACTGATCATTTATATATATACTTTATAGGGTCTCCGACGATTCCTTCTGGGTGTTACAAACTTCGAGACAAACTTAATATACCCTGTTCAGGGTATAATTTAATGTTGGTTCTTTGCTCGAAGTTCATTTTCGCACCGATAACACAAACATACTGACACTTAAAAAGCAATAACTTCACTTTCAATCAATGAGATGTCATGAAATCACTCACTGGACAATCGATAAATATAGCAGATTCTAACGCACTAGTCGACATATAGATGGCGTAACCATGGGATGCTAGATTCAAAAAGTCCTGTTTACTTTGGAACGCACCTTTTATAAGTTTTTTTATGTAAATGGTGTTTTTTTACAACCAAGCTTGAGTGATTTCGGAATTGGAGCAGCGATATAATTAACATTTTGCCATATTGATTGTGTATGCGTTTTGGATACAAATTTGGCAATAACGCATAGCTCAAGTCGTGGTAGACTAGGAGTTTCTAGAGTGATCACTTTTGTTTTGCAACTAACAATTAGGTTATGGTCGTGGCATCGTTTTGTGTGCGCAGATAGATGTTGTACAATATGGATATGCAGACGCCGTATGGTTTGGCTTGGTATGTGGGGAATAGTTTACCCATCACGGTATTTGTATCAGCGAAATTGCAGTTCTACTTCACTTGTTCGTGTCATTAATCTTGCGCCAGGAATCGTAATTCCAATAGAAATGGACATAGAAGATATCTAAATCCTCCTCGCAGCACTCATCGCACAAAACCCACACACAACACACCAAAAGGTCACACAACCCAATGCAACACAACATATCATCCACTCATCCACAGCTACACATCATACCAATAAGCAACCACACCACCTACACATCAACACTTTGTTTTTTTCACCACCTACAACCGATAGAAAAGGATTAGTGAGATCGCAATGAGCGATTTTTCATTTGTACCCGTGACCTCGAAGGTTTTCGCCATTGGTACGTCCGTTAAAGTCACGTTGCGCAAAAATATTTTAGAAACGCATAAATTTAGAAGTGCATATGTATGTGAAAACTAAAGTCGTAATAATAAGAGCATTTTGTGGGAATACAAAATAAGAATAGAGCATTTAAAAAAAGAAAAAAAATATAATTATTCGTTTGAAAGTGAAATATGTATACTCATTTCCTTATTTTGGGAAAATTTACGTATTCTGGTTTTATTAAACATTCAAGGTGCATGTGCAATTGAGTATATCACCGATATCAGTGTGCACAAAAAGAATATAATTAAATAAATATACGTAGTTATACCGCTTGGTCTTTTAAGATAATATCAAAACTTTTTAAGACCGAATCAAGTGAATGTATGAGTTTATAATTAATTAACATAAACCATATTAAATGCATATTTAGGTAATAATACACAAACCTTGTTCTTCTCCTTCACTGCTGTAGACACCGCTTACGAGGTTGTAGCCGAGTTAATAACAGCGCGCCCGACGTGTGAGGCCAATTGGAGATACCAAGCGAAGCCAGGTCCTTCTCCACCTGGTCTTTCCAACGGAGTTAATCCTTACTCAATCATCAATAAATAGGTTTCTTGAGAGCTGGATACTAAGCTTTAAATTTCAAATCGAAATAAAAAAAGAAAATAAACTTTGTGCGTAATATGTATGTATGTATAAGTTATTTATTCATTTGTTCACATTTAAAACACAATTATTATTTAGCAGCGAGCCGTGTGTTTATTGTTGAAAACCAAACTTAGAATTAATTACAAAAATCTTCTTACGCCTAATTTATGCTAGCAAGTCACATTGCACGTACAGGTGCATTGAAGTCGTTGTTGTTGTTGAAAAGCAGCACTGACGTGCTCAAGTAGCGGCGGCGCTGTATCGTCATTTACTCTGGATGCGCGTGTGGTGTCGTTTAACCGTGGGATAGCGACCGCTGCCCAAGTCGCATGCTTACGTAAGCTTTTAGTAGTTGGTTATTTGTAAAAGCTATGTAAGCCAATTTCGGCGTATGTTGCGTTAACTCCTCTCCCTTTAGAACATGCAGCGTCCTCGTTGGATGTCCTTGAAATATCGTCAAGTGTAGGGGTTGATCCTTTCGTTGGTGTAAGATTATTATTGACCTGAATACGAAATTTTGTTTTTCGTTTGAGGAGGATCTTCCTTGCTATCATTACAAACAGGGCAAAAAGTAATAGTATTATTGCTGTAGATCCAGTGAATAGGCTGATTTTGTATTTAGTGTTGATGGCATTGATTTGTTGGATATTTGCTACGTTAAGGTCCATCAAATATTGCAGAGAGAGGTGCTGTAACGTCTGCTGATTTGATGATAGCTGGTAGGGGTTGTGCAAGAACTTGATTTCTATTTGTATAATTCTTGTTTTCAATAGTTAAACTTGCGTTATCGTATTTTATCAGGAAGGTTCCTTGTAGACTGATAACCTCGTTGTCTATCTTCAGAGACCCATTATAGCCGTTGATAAGCAATAAACCAGGTGTTACCTCTTCTATTGTTGGTATGTGGTGGTTATTGACTAAAGTACAGTTGGATGCGTAGCCCTTTAGTAGATTTGGTACGCAGCTGCTTTTCGTGACTTTTTCTAAATTATCTTGCTTACAAATTATTAAATCGTTAACATTATTACAGCTATTTTTGACACCAAATATGTCTTTATTACAAACAATTAAATTTTCGTATTCAAGTTTAATAGCCTTATTTCCTAGATTTACAGGTTTTGTTATTATTGATTTACAAAGCTCTTGACTTGTCAAGGGAAATTTTATAATATAAATGATAGATGATAAATTTGATGCAATTTTGACATCGCTAAATTCAATAGCTTCGATTACATTTATGTAAGGCGTATTTTGTTTTTCTAATGTTTCCTTGATTACAACTAATTCTTCATTTGATAACATAAACGAGTTTACAATTCCAGCTTTCGCCCACTGGATAGAATAATCTATATTTGTTAGCTCTTCTTTAATTAAATTTAATTTTCTCTCAATACCTTTTTCTACTTCTAATTTGACAATGTCATTTGACTTAATTTCATTTAACATTACATTAAAAATATACGTCAGATTGTTTATTCTTTCTAGAATAGACTTATTAATTATTACTTGTTGGTTATTATTAACTAACAGGTTATTTATTTTATTGTTTAATATTCTCAAATCTTCATGGTCTGGGGATCCGGCCAACCATTTCCAGGCTGTGCCAAGAGAATCTATTGCTCGCTTGGTTCTTTTGGGTTTGAGCTGGGATAATAGGGATCGGATGGATTTTTCTTCTTGGGATAAGAATGAATAGCTACGGCCTTTCCTTGTTACGTAATGTTCTATTGAGGAATGTATTTCGTTGAGCACGGAGTCATATATGTAGGTCGAGGTTAATGGTGTGTATCAATCTGAATGTTCCGGTCTGGACCTTTGCGGTTCCTATTTCTATCGTTACTAAGTGGCTGTTCGTATAGTCCAAATTTTTAACTTCTGCATTGCACAAAGCAAGCAAGATGCTGAAAAATTGAGTGTATTATTATTATTTTTTTATGAAACTGTGTGGTGCGACCTGATTTTGTTACAATCGTGTTGCCTTTGTCTTCTTGAACTATTTATTTTTTATAACAGGGCGTTAATTTATTGCCTAGTCTTTTATTTATTTGAACGTAAATAGCGTCTTCGTTATTGTATGTCTTAAAATCAGTTCTATTCTTATTATGAAGTTCTAGGTCTTTTTCTTGTTTGTTTTTGAGACTTTTAATATTTTCTTGTCTGTCTAATCCGAAAGGATAAGGTCCGACTGTTCTTCCAAAAAATACTTCTACAGGCTTTCTTTTTGTGGTGGAATGAATGGAATAATTATATTTATACAAAGACCTATTAAGAAGATCTTCAAAGTCGGTATGGATTTTCTCTGCCTTAGTACATCTCAGTACTTCGGAGAGTGTTGAATGGAATCGCTCTATCTGTCCGTTTATTGAACTTTTGTACGGTGGGGTTTTGAAGATTTCTATTCCATATTGGTTTTCCAACATGAAGGTTATAGAAGCTGAGCTTAATGATTTTTCGTTGTCAATCACGATTTTCTCAGGAATTCCAAATGATGTCAAGATTTCTCTTAAGGGTGTTTTTATATCTTCGGATGCTGTAGAAGGTACGACTTTTACTTGAGCATATTTTGAGAACTTATCTATTGCTGTGAGCACTATCTTACTATTAGTGTAGTAAAGGTCTATGTGGACAAGTTGGCCTGGGTAATTGGGAATCGGAGTAGCTTTCAGGATGGGTTTTACGGGGTGTCTTTCGTATTTATTTTCTAGGCAGATTTTACACTGTTTTGTAATTCGTTTTATTTTGGCGTTCGTTTGTGGGAAATAGCATCTTCCTAAAAGTTGTGCTTTATTTTCTGTGGGGTTGCGATGAGCTCTGTTGTGTTCGTTGATTATTTCCGTTTTTTGTGCGGATTCATATAATGTCTTTTGTAAATTTTCGAGTGTAACGTACCCTGTATCCACTAAAATGAATTTGTTAAATTGTTTGGATTTTGCCTAAGATGCTGTCTTCAGTTTTTATGCAATTTGTTACTGAAGGATTGAGATATCTTTTTAATATGGTAGCAAGACTTTCTTCCGTAAAATCTCTTTCAATTATGATATGCCTGTGATAGGTAGGAAAGGGTATTTTAAATTGGTATGAAGATGGTTCACCTGTTGAAATAAAGATTTGATTTTTAAAGGCGTTTATTGGGGCGTCAGTATATGAAATTAAGGTTTGAGCTGAACTTTCGTCACTGTGTTGTGTTGCTGACATGGAATTTATTTGCTGTGGTGGTCTAGAAAGTGCGTCTGCCACAATATTGTTACTGCCAGGTTTGTATTTAATCTCATAATTATACTCTTCTAATATCGATTTCCATCTTTTCAGCTTATTGTTGGTATTTTTGTTACTGAGTGAATGTGTTAACGGTTGATGATCTGTGAAAATTTTTACTGTGGTTGATCCATAAAGGTAATTCCTAAAAGTTTTAAAGCCCATATTATGGCTAAAAGTCCTTTTCGTTAGTCGCGTAATTTTCTTCAGTCTTTGTCAGTGTTCTGGAGATGAACGTTATGGGTTTGCCGTCCTGCTCTAGGACTGCTCCTATTGCGTGGTTTGATGCGTCGGTTGTCAAGTGAAATTCTTTTTCGAAGTCTGGGTATTGTAACATGACGTCAGAAGATACTAGTGATTTTTTTAATTTATTAAATGCTTCTATTGCTTTATTATCGAGAGTAATTTTATTTTTGGATGAAAGATTTTTGGACATACGTCCCTCTTCCCCTCTCAAAAGTACGGTTAGAAGTTTGGTAAGTTTTGCATAATCTTTAATAAAACGGCGGTAATAACCTAGAAAAGATCGGAGTTCTTTTAAAGTTTGTGGGGGTGGGAAGTCTAAAATTGCTTTTACTTTTGTTGGATTTGTTTTTATTCCGTTTTGAGAAATGACAAATCCTAAAAACTCAACTTCCGTCTTTAAGAATTCGCATTTGTCAATCTGGATTTTCATGTTAGCTTTTTGTAGAGTTCGGAAAATTGTTTCAACATTTTTTAGATAGGAGTCTTCGTCTTTGCCAAAAATGGTTATGTCGTCTATGTAAACGAAGCATATTTTGGCGATATATTCTCTGAGTATATCGTCTAATGATCTTTGAAAAATTGAGGGTGCATTTTTTGGGCCGAAGGGAAGTCTGGTAAATTCAGATTTACCATTGTTGACTGAGAAAGCTGTCTTCGCAATATCCGATTCAACTAATGGAATCTGATGGAAGCCACTTTTCAGGTCAAGAACTGTAAAGAATTTGTTTTGTCCGAGTTGAGAGATTACCTCATTTGTATCTGGGATAGGATAGCGATCGGCTATCGTAACTGTATTAAGTTTGCGGTAGTCAATTACCATTCTGTACTTCTTTGTGCCAGATGCATCAACTTTTTTCGGTACTATCCAGATTGGGGAGTTATAGGGGGATCGAGAAGGCCTTATTATACCATCCTCGAGTAATTTTGTCAATTGTTTTTCGACTTCATCCTTAAGGGACATGGGATAAGGGTAATATCTGGAATATACTGGATCTTGAGTGGTCGTCTTAATTTCGGCCCTTACAACGGTAGTGTACGCAAATTTTTCGTCTGGGTCGGAAAAAAGTTGCGGGTATCTATTACACAAATTTCGAAGTTTTTCTGTCTGTCCAAGTGTGAGATGTTCCGTTCTAATTTCGATATTATTTATTGATTTTGCTGTTTGCTGTTTGATCACGACTTTTATGTTGTTTTTTAATAGCGTATAATTTTTTGAAGTGAAAATTATTGCTTCTAACTGCTTAAGGCTGTCATTACCTAGAATTCCATGAAAGGATTTAAGGGTAGGTAGAATGAAAAATTTTAGATTTTCGTCGTTAAGTCCAAAAAGGTTCAGAAAAGTGTGATGCGTGACTTCGATGTTCCCTCCAACTGAGCTGGCATAGAAATTTTCGTTATTTGAAATGGGGTTTTTGGCAAGTTGGGGTTGAATATAGTTCTTGTTAGAACCTGTGTCTATTAAGAATTTCAGGATTTCTCCGTTACCATCTTTACATTGAAAGTAGGGTAACGTTGAATTTGTTAACCTAAAAAATGAATGTCGGAGAATTCGCTAGAATCTTCTGCCGGGGTATTGTCGTGTGAAGTGTACTGATTATAGTAATCTTCCCATGGTTGTCCGTCTTGCTCTTCGTTCTGCTGTTCTGGATCATTAATAGTATTGTCAACGGGTTCAATATGGTTAATTCTGTGCTGTTTGTATGGTTGGTGTACTTGGTTTGAAATCGTGTTCGGTCGCTTTCCGGCGAAGCCGTTATTGTTCGGTCTGTTCATGTAATTTACTTGTTTTGTCCTTTGCGAATCATCTATTTCCATTGGAATTAGGGGTTTGGGTTGAATTGGTCTTGGTGGTAGGTTCTGTTGGTAATTGGGTCTAGGTGGCGGATTTTGGTATTGATTGGGTCTTGGTGGTTGATTTTGCGGGTAGGTTAGGTATCGTTGGTATTGAGGATACTGTTGATATTGGGGCTGTAAAGTTTTATATGCTGTTTGTTGCATGAGAGGCATTAAATGTGTTATGTGGGCAAGGCTTGGGTAAAAGGCTTGCGTTAAGTGTTGTTGCTTCCTTGGTGGAAGTGGTGGTGGGTGTGACTTCCGGAATGTGGCTTGGTTCCCGAAGGCGTGCTGAGTTCTGAAGTTTTGGTTCTCCAATCTCATACACAACTGGAGTGCTTGGGGTAGATCGGTCGGCTCTTTAATTCCAAGTAATTTTGGAAGTTCGCCGTTTAATCCCTTAACAAATGTATCCAATGCTTTATCGCGGTAGGTTTTCGTCAGTATGTTTACGGACTCTGGTCCTATTTCGAGGCAAGTAATTTTGTTTAAAATTAAGGAAAGATGTGAGAACACATCTTGGTAAAATTTGTTTATTGTTTTATTGCCTTGATATAAAGACGACATTTGGTATTCTAAAGAGCTGATGTCGTGTTTGTCGGCGTAGTATGTGTTGAGGCATTTCGAAATGGCCTCCCAGTTTAGAGGAGTGTTGTAGGATTCCAAAGCGACGTCGGCATTCCCCGTGATTTTATTTCGTATGGCATTTAAAATGCCGAAATAACGAGGAGTACCTTTTTCGCTATTGTATATTTTCAGGATTCTCTCAACACTTTTTTTCCAAGAAGCGAACTCTCTTGGATCACCAGAAAAGTCTCTTAAGCACCTTACAACGTCTGGTATCCTATCGAGTCCTGTCAAGTTTCCTGCGTGTCTGGGGTCTATTGTTTGATCCGTTACTATTGTGCTTGTTGGGTGGATAATATTCTGAATCAATGATGGTGCTTCTGCCGAAATCACCTGGTATACTATATTGCGAATTATATTGCCTGGGGGTTAGTGGATGGTGGTGGTACATTCGTATTAAGAATGGGGGGTCTGATAATGGATTCGGGATTGCTCATTTTGAAGTTTTTTAACTCGAAAAATTTAAGAATGATCAAAAAATGTACATAAAAATTAAAATTGAAATTATGTTTTATTCCTATGTTACCAATTTGTAACTACGTTTTGTTTTTATTGGATTTATCAATCTCTGGAGGGTCCCTTTGGTGGTGAATCGCAGAGATGTTTTTAGTGTTATAAGAACTGGAACTGATTCAGGTTCTTTATTTTATTTTATTATAAGCTGTACAAGCTTTTTGTTATAGTTTAAATTGAAAAAATTCTGTTTGAATTTTTTTTCCTAGATCTACGCTAACAATGCACTTCTGTGTAATAAGTTGCTTAATTTATTATAAGTTTTTCTCAACTAAATTTCACTAAAAAATTTACTGTTTCACTTATTTTTATTGAATTAAACTCTTATTCTATTCACTTAAATTCTTAATTTACGTTCTTACATTAAAGTCCAACGGCGCATTGGATTTTTCCTTTTTGCCGGGGCTGCTTGGGGTCCAACGTTGCGCACTCTTCGTTGGGTGCGGGCTTTCTTCCAGCGAAGTTATCCCTTTTTGATTCTGCTGTCACGTCCTGTTTAGTAGTTTGAGCCGCAGCGCGATGCACTTTTTAAGGGCCTTTACTCGATTAACTTATTCAGTCGCGACTAGCACGTTGGGCGCCAGTTATTTATT
This sequence comes from Bactrocera tryoni, assembly GCF_016617805.1. NCBI lineage: Eukaryota > Metazoa > Arthropoda > Insecta > Diptera > Tephritidae > Bactrocera > Bactrocera tryoni. Next base: position 18,968,319 of record NW_024395977.1, read on the forward strand.
TATTTGTTCACATTTAAAACACAATTATTATTTGGCAGCGAGCCGTGTGTTTATTGTTGAAAACCAAACTTAGAATTAATTACAAAAATCTTCTTACGCCTAATTTATGCTAGCAAGTCACGTTGCACGTACAGGTGCATTGAAGTCGTTGTTGTTGTTGAAAAGCAGCACTGACGTTCTCAAGTAGCAGCGGCGCTGTATCGTCATTTACTCTGGATGCGCGTGTGGTGTCGTTTAACCGTGGGATAGCGACCGCTGCCCAAGTCGCATGCTTACGTAAGCTTTTAGTAGTTGGTTATTTGTAAAAGCTATGTAAGCCGATTTCGGCGTATGTTGCGTTGACTTATATAAATGTGTAGTAACATAAATATTTTCCTTGCGATTTAAGGAATGTTGTTGATGATTGGTAAGTTTTATACAACATTGAAACAATTGTTGATCCCATGTTTCTTCGCAAAACCAGGTTGGCCATATTCGCATTTTATTGAAAAAATATATTAAAAGGTAGTATTAGATTTCTTTAGAGCCACATACCAGCACAAGAAAATTTACTTGCAGGAAATTTTCTTGACCATTTCTTAACGGTTTTTTGATATGAAGTTTTTACATTTCTTGAGAGCTGGATACTAATAGCCCTGACAGACGAGCAAAATTAATGCGCCTTAAGCAACGCTAATGCGCATTGAAATTTTATGGTGACAGACGGCAGACTTGTGCATTTGGACAGCTGATAGTGAAATTTGTTAATTTATTAAAACAAAAAGTGAAATGAAAGTGTGTGAAAAATTGAAGAATATTGGAAAAATGGATAGCAAACTGTGCGTTGCTTATTTTCTGCCATCTAAAAATATTAAAATTTGTTTTTGTTAATATACTTGCACATAATTTAATTAGCAATACAAAAACTGTTTACCTCTGAAGCTGTAAACACAAACAAGGCGGCAGATTTCCAGCGACATCTGTCAAACAATAGCAAAAATCTGTAATTTTTAACCAATGTTGCCTACTACATTCAGCCAAATGCACGAAATTCTTGTGCATTACAAACTTGCATTCACATGGGTCAAATGCGCAAATAAATGTAACTTAAGCCCGCTAATGCATATTAGCGCTGTCGTCTGTCAGGGCTATAAGCTTTAATACGCAACCAGCTGTCAAAATTACTTGAAGAAATAATAGGGGAATTCTCTTGCTCTTGCAAAATCCTAGCACGGTGCACGAATTGCTGAATTTTCATCTTGGCGCAACGGCACAACAACAAACACACGCAGAAAATTATTTGCAATGGCTGTAAAATATGTACGACCAAAGCCCATGTTTACTTTCGTACAATGACACGTAAAAATATATGTAATCGCAACCCTGTTTTAGTTGTCATTTTACATAAAAGCATATTTCGCCTTTAAATTGTTGGGGAAGGTACATTTAAATTAGATTTTATAATTTCTACTTAAATTATAAAGATTTCTTACAGTTTTTTGTTAAGAATGAATGCAGGTGCGCTAATTCACAATAGTTATGCACAATTGTAATAGAATAGGATTTTTGCATTTTGTGTCATCGTACAATCCTGCAAGAGCAAGAGAATCCCCCTAATGTATTTTTTTTTTGAGCAATTACTTAAGAGCTGAAGAAGAACCGAAAATGCTCAGTTCTGCTACTTTCGAGTCCCCTGATGCAAAACTGTGGTGAAATTCTCTTATCTCGGCCTTGTACCCCTCCGAAAAGGTGCGTTCTTTATATCGTGAACCTGAAGTGGAGATACACTGACGAGACCTATATATCATATTTATTGTCCTTGCTAGAGTGAGCATTTTTATGAATATATTATAATTTTTGAAATGGTTAAAAAATTTTAGAAGGATGACGAAAATTTACAAGATGAATAGAAAAATGTAATTATTAGAAAGAAGCGTGCACAAAAGTTAGATTTTATATATTACCAGCTAATTATTCAAAAATTGCTAAATATAAGGATCTGAACTGAAAACGGATTTAGAGTAACGCACTTTGGCAACTAATATAATAAAAACTGAATTTAAATCATGGTTGTGGAAGGTCATGGAAGTGGAAAACATTAGTGTTGACGTATACATTTTTTAGTTAGAGTTAGATGAAGAAACAACGAAGATATAAGAAAAAGAAGAGTGAAGAAATAGCTGCAGGAAGCTCAATAGCAAAAGCATATTGGGCAGAGCAGAGCAGATTAAGAGTTTGCAGTTTGTTTTTTAGCTCCTCGCATTGAGTATGGAATGGCGAAGATGGGCAAAGTCTCCTAACTCTGATGATAGTTCGGAAGGTTAGAAGTCCGGAAATTCTCAACGAGTTGCACAATGCTCCAAGTGGAGTGCATTTGAGAATTAGGAAAACCTTGTTTGGAAGTTAAAGCAAAGGTTTTACTGGTCAGTTGTCATAAATCGGCTTCGTAAAGGATTGCTAAATATGCTTAAGATCAAGGAGTCATGACTAGATATACAATAAAATACAATTCGGATGTGTCATTTGAAGGAATTGGCGTGGGTGTAAATGGTCCATTTCAAACCAATAAATTAGGGAACAGACATGGTTTAGTTGTCAGGGATCATTTTCAAACTTAAATTCGATATAGCTGACAGTCCAACAACTGACATTCAATAACAATTTTGTGAGAAATATTTTTTGTGAATATGAGTGATTTTTATTGTTTCTACTTATTTAATATACCGAAATGATTAGAAAAATTATGAGAAAGTTGCACGACGCATTTTAAGAGATCGCTCCAGTCCTTTAGATATTCCAGAATCAGTGTAAGTGAAATTACCTATGTTTAAACTGTATGCACAATGTTAACATGCAGCATCTGATTATTTACAGATTCATGTCCTACTATGGCTTAAATAAAGAAGCATTTCAGAATATTATTAGCGATATGAGCGTTGAGCTAAAATTATCAGCCACGTTCAGATTTCTGGCGGAATGGCGATTTCAGAAATCCATAGGAAAATATTCCCATATCCCATTCCAGAACGATTATGTCGAAAATTATAAAATAAACGTTGTGAGCTTTGGAACACAATGTCGTACGTACATAGATAAAGTTCCAAAAGTCTCCAAATGAATATAGCCAGTCTGAACAACATTTTTATAACAAATTTGGGATTCCTGGAGTAATGGGTTGCGTCGACGGATAATGAATACTTGTACTTAAATAGAAAAGGCTGTTTTAGCGTCAATGCAATGATAGTAAGTCAAATAATGACCAGTGGATACATATGACCACGATTTCGATTACTTTAGCGGTCGGGTAAAGAAAAGAATTTCGGTATAAATGGGGCATGTGCTGATAGTGGAGCTTCTCCAGAGGCGAAATATGCAAAAATAATGTTGCTAACACTTAAACAAGTATTATTTAAAATATTCCCGATTAAAAATTCAAAAAATTTAATTAATAACACATACTTTTTCTCAATGTTTCACAAAATTCTTGACATTTTTCACTTTTAATATTTAAATGTACATTCTAAACATTGAAATAAGTTCACATTTCACTTTTATTTTTTTATTTTTTGGCTTAATTTATTAACTTAAAAATCATTTAGCACACTCATCGTTGAAAAGGTTGGATTGTTTCACTTGAAAATTCGTCTGATTGTTTGACTAGTCAGGCAGTTTTTCAAGTGAAGTGGTTGTGTTTTTGGTGCACTTCTGGGGTTTTTTCTTAAGATTCCTAGTGTAACACACCAATTCTTATCTATTTCTTTGCTGAGGCTTTTCGGAAGCTATAACAAATAAAACGGACACTAAATCTGCAAGATAAGATAAGTACAATTTGTATTTTTTAATAAAAAATCATTTGCACTTACCCGCATATTCTGTGGCTTATTATTGAAAACACATTCTTTTTGCCCTCTAGCAGCAATCCAAACAAAGCGCGTGCTAATAATTGCATTTCTGTTTTGTTTTGATTACTCAGTTGTTCTCCTTTTGTTTCTCCTTTTCGTATTCCCTTTGGTTTTGGCATTGCCAACTCCGGAAAGATGATACCGGGTTAGAAGAATTATGGTTAAGTGTCACGTATATAAGGAAAACGTTGAAAGGAGACCTGCTACACTGTGGAACATTTTTGGGATTATTGTCTTGGGGGTGAGAAATTCCAAGTCAGGGTGATGGTACTAGGTCAGTATAGTAAAACCCTCAAAGGGTTTGGCGGTCGTATGTGTCAGTTTTTTTATGACCTTTTAAATTTTTTCCTTATCTTGATGTTTTTTCGCTTAGTTGTAACATTTTGGCAAAAACGTAGTTTAACATAACTCGCGAACCACTATTATCTATTTTTCAAATCCATTAGACGGTTTTAGCAGCTTTTACACTATATTGGTAGCCAATTTTCGTTCACTATAACATAAGAAAAAATTTAAAAGGTCATAAAAAAAACTGACACATACGAACGCCAAACCCTTTGAAGGTTTTACTATACTGACCTACTACCATCACCCTGACTTGGAATTTCTCACCCCCCAGATTAGCTGATGTACTGTGCTATTAGAGCTGAGAAACCAAACGCATAAGAGAGCCGATGCGTCCCAAAGTGCCTTAAAGGGAGTGGTCGGTGAAATGGCAGTGATACAGCCCAAAACCAACAACGTCATGATTATGTGCTAGGATCTGGATGAAATAACAACTCTGGAAGAGATTTACGAGGCACTGAAAACAAAGTGCGGAATAGAAAAGCTAGGGAAAATAAATATTAAGAGCATGCGAAAAACCCGAAGCGGTACCCAAATAGGTCTCCTATGCCTGCGCGACCAGGATGACAAGGCTGCGCTTAAGGTAGGCAAGATAAAAATCGGGTGGTCCATCTGTCGCCTATGGGAATACTAAGGTATTCCCCGTTGCTTAGGCGTTTTCATCTGGGGCACATGGCGCCCCTGTGGACAGGTCGCCCATGTGTACACGTCGTGGAGCCGTTGAACATGTAGCGAAGTCATGCACTATCGATCCTAGCTGCACGCTTTGCTTGGAGATAGCGAAATCTTTAGGAAATAAAGATATTGGAATTTAATCTAAATCAATGCGCTGCAGCGCAAGATCTGCTAGAACAAACAGCATTTAAAAAAATATTGATGTCGCTTTATTACGCGAACAATACTCCCAGCGTTCGGAAAGCACTTGGACCACAGGCAAGTCCGCCAAGGCCGTAATATGGTCAAAATATTTTTCAAAAAGGAAACAAAGGCTCCATAATCGCCCTTTTGTTTGCCAACGACGCTCTTAGCAAGCACATTAAGTGGGCGGTGTCGGACTGAAATCTCATATGCAGGAGAGATGGAACCCCGCAGCAGAAGCGCAAGCCGAAAACGAATCTGAAAACAAAAAGATTTTGATGCCGAACTTTTTGAGATGATCTGGAGTTCAGCAAATATACAAGGCGAAGACGCCATGTACTTGGTATCCGCAGTGCGAAAAGAATTGTTTATAGCTTGCAACGCAACCATGCAACAACACAACAACAGGAAGCCAGCGTATTGGGGGAATGATTAAACTGCTGGGCTCAGAAAACTCTGCAGTTCAGCCTACAACGTAATCAACGTAAAGAAAATGAAAGCAGTCTCAGAAAAGTATTTGAAATTCAGAAAAAGCCATTGGGCGCAGTAAAAAGAGGTGTTTTAAAAAACTCTGTGAGGAAGCAGACAAAGATCCCTGAGGAACAGCATACAAAATCTGTATGTCGAAATTCAAAAATAAGGCATTACAACCCAAAAGCGAATCCTTTATGAGAAATGCCGTCGAAACTCAAAGCACCACATTATTTCATATGCTGAGCTTCGAACAGAAGTCGTAGAGACACGACTGCTAGTTAGTGAAGAATAAATATTGGACATAGCCAAAAAAATTGAAAGCAGTAAAGCGCCTGGATTAGATGGCATACCAAACAGAGCCTTAAAGGAAGCCATGACTCTGAAACCAAAATTATTCTTGAAAATGTACAATGCGTGCTTAAAAGAAGGGATATTTCCCGACTCATGGAAAGTCCAGCGATTGGTTCTTCTTCCTCAACCTAAAAAAGCCTCCGGAGAAACCTTCATTATTTCAACCTCTGAGCATGCTTGACACTATTGGCAAAGTATATGAAAGCATAATAAGAAACAGCTTGGAGTTACCAATCCAGAAATCCGGCGGATTATCAGAAAGACAATACGGCTTTATGCTGTATGAAAAACGATGCTTTTGACACTGCGAAATACGCAGTAGGTGGCAAGCGATGTGAAGGATGCCTTCAACTCAGCAAAATGGGCAAACATTATCATGGCTCTGTATGACGTACGCGCTCCTCAATGTCTTATGGAAATCATAATGAGTTATTTTGAAAACAGGCGACTTTTATTCCATACAGATGAAGGCACCAAGAGCTACTCTATTTCGAATTTCGAGTGGAGTACTGCAAGGCTCGGTACTAGGCCCCCTTTCATGGAAAATAATGTATGATGGGGTGCTAAGGAGACACCAACCGAAAACTATTAAATTAATTGCGGACGCAGACGACCTTATTGTGGAAGCAGTTGCTAAACACCTCGATGACCTCCGGAGCAAATGCAATGAGTGAATAAACGGTCTGCGCGAATGGTTATCCTCAATGAGTTTAGAATTGGCTGAGCAAAAGACAGAAGTCTTGCTCATAAGTACAAGAAAAGTGGAAGAAAGTACATCTCTCACCATAGAGGAGTGCGAGATTCATCACAGCCACACCTAAAATATCTGGGAGTAATAGTAGACTCAACGCTCAAATTTAAGGATCACCTAGAATACACTGCAGGTAAAGCGAATAAAATTCTGAATGCCTTATCAAGAATGTTGGCAAATAAAGGCTGCGTGCGTTCCAGCCGGCGTTTTTTACTCGCAAAGGTAATGAGATCGGTTATGTTATATGCATCAAAGTATACACTAGACAAATGAACACAGTGCAGATGGCGGCACTAAGAGTTATCAGTGCTTTCCGAACAATTTCAAGTGATGCTGCTGAAGTAATAGCCAGTATGATGCCCATTGACATCAAGGGTGACGAATACGAGCAAGTATACAAATTATCAGAGCCATCTATAGGAGCCAAATGAGAAGAGAGAGTGAAAAGCTTAATGATATGGCAGCAGCGGTGACTGAGACTGGACATCCATTCCTGGATCGACAGACGACATGGGGACTTGGATTTCCACCTAACTCAAATACTAAGTGGACATGGGTGCTTTAGAAGCTACCTGTTCAGATTCCAGCCTAACATTATCCCGAATTGGCCGTCGTGTTCAGAGTGCTTTGAAAGCTCTGAGCATGTATTGCCCATGCTTTTAAAGTGAAAATGAAAAACTTAGACTACAATCTGGGAGGCAGTTTACGGTGGAAAATTTTACGACACTTATGTGCCAGTCCACTGAAAACTGGAAAGCTGTCAGCGAAGCGGCAGCCTCAATCATGACAAAGCTTAGACCTATAGAGAAGAAGAGGCGTCCGTCAGTCCGTACAATAGAGGAAACTTAAATGTCTTATCACTCCCCCTACTTTAAAAAAACAAAACACAAAATAGAAAAAACGTTGGATTGTTTACAATTATGAGGAAAACGAGCGTTGCCACATCTTAAACACCAAATATAAAGGATTTTCAACCACAGTGCTTGGCTTATATTTAACAAACACAAATAAGTAAAACTCTATGACAATGTTATAAAATTTATATCATTGTGTTATAACATTTTTATATATAATAATCTTAAAAAAATAACTCTTCTCGAGTCAATACCCGGGGTGACTGAAGCACTTTCGCGTTGGCGGCTTTCGGCCGCGCTCTAAAGAAATAACCCTGGTCGAGGCAATACCCAGAGTGACTGAAGTACTTTCGCGTAGTACTCCTTTCTGTGTTGGCTACCTTTGGCCGCGCTCTAAAAAAATAACCCTGGTAGAGGCAATACCCAGGGTGACTGGAGTACTTTTGCGTAGTACTCCTTTAATGATATTATTTGATATATAACTATAGATACACTTGTTTTTATTAGAGCTAAGATTGCTGAATAAAGGAACAGGAATTATAGCGAAAAAGGGAAATTCAGCGAATTGATCATATTTGCTTATTATCATATGGCAGTGCTCCATTTCCTCATAATTGCTAGCACATAAATGATGCTCACTACGAGTGTAAAAAGTAATTTTTAAAATATAGATTTCTTACTTATAAAACCTGTAAAAAGTGTTAATTGGGAATTTGCTTAAATGTTTTCAGTTTAAATGAATGAATTTGAAGTGAAACGTCTGCATAAAGAGTGTTAAATGTAATGCAATAACTTGTTGAAATGTTCGAATTTGGGAATTTTTGAAATTTAAAGTCGAATATCTCTAAGCGTTGGCGATACCCATAACTCTATATATTTTTTATAAGGAGGACTTCCTCCTTCCAGCGGTACCTTCAGATTGCGCCGCCAAAGAAATCGAACTAACGTTAGGATATTTACAGGAATGCGGCTATAGTTTGAAATCATACATTCTCACAAATCAAGATGTTGGAACATCGGAGCATAAGTTCAATTTGGTACATTTAAAAGCTCGTAACATCATTCAAATAGTAATTGGGATACTTAAAAGTCGTTTCAAGTGTTTGCAAACTGTTTTGCCTTATACTCCTCAGAAAGTTGTTACCATGATTGATGTCTTCTGTGCTCATCGCAATATATGCCGCCTTCATAATTTCGATTTTGCCACGGAAGAACTTGATAAAGAAATTATTTAAGAAGTGCCCGAATATCATCTGTTTTCATAATAATGTGGCAAAAGATAAGGAACGAAATAGCAAATAATTGAATGCGAATAATTTAAGTTTAAGTACGTTTTTATTATTATATATAACAACAAGTATGGAGCCATGAGTAGAAGTTCACGCAATGAGGAAAGTTCTTTGACCGCCATTCACTTGGAAGTGCCAGAAACGATTATTTTACATATGGCTCAAGCAGCTCACGACTTTTACGTTATTACGTACGTTAGACCAAATATCCTCTAGGGGACGGCATTTCATGCTCTTTACATACAGCTGCAAC
>NW_024395977.1:18977474-19002577 GCF_016617805.1 Bactrocera tryoni
AACTACATCTGTCAAATATTAAAATACACACGTTCTTAAGGGCAGTGTTATTTTGACAGCTGCACGACTACACGACTGCAGGCCGACAGTTGTCGTTCTCGCTAACTTCAGTATCCTCCTATTTTTGCCAACGACAGTAGGACGACAGTAGAGTTGACAGTAGAACGGAAGATAGAAAGAGGAGGTAGAGTGGTGATGCCACTAATATGTAAAATGTAAAATTATTCACAGCTCTAACAAACTTGACGTTATTTTACAAATAAAAGCATAAAATAGCTATATTATAGCTCTATTATATCATTTGTAATAACAATTGATAATTTAAAGCAAAAATATTTACCTATTTACTTATTTTTTGTATAAAAAATTTCATTTTTAACAAAATATTAAAATTTCATTGAAGTGAAAGGAATTAGTATGGCCACAACGAAATTGTGTAGAAAGATATGCTCAGAAACATGCATTGCTATTACAGACGTATGTGCCTTTTGCTTATATTTTTATATGCTCACATGCCATCATGTTAATTGATGTGATTATCATTTTGCGTAGGTTCAACGTTTTGTAACTTAATTTCTTTTTGTATTCAAAATTTATGTATTTAAACTCATTTGTAATAATAAATTTTGGTCCTATTTGACCTTACATGGGGGCTCAACCGAAGAGCAAAAACGGAGCTCGGAATGTTGCATTCAAATAAAAAGCCGAGTTAATTCAAAGCAGCCAAAAAAACGCAGAAGAACGGAGCAGAAAATTCAAAGAACGAGGCGGTTGCTGTCGAAGTAAGCAGCGAAAACAAAGCAGAGCACAGCAGTGAGAACAGAGCAGCAGTCAACGAAGTTGAGTTATTCGAACAAAAGCAGAGCAACGTAGAGTTTGACGAAGAAGGAGAGAAGAAAAACGAAGAAGCAAGAAACATGGCAGGTGGTAACGACGTTGGAGAATTATACAAATTATTTGTGGAAACATTGAAGCAGAGTGACACAAGCAAAAATAATGTGTCAATCGAGGCGCTCGCGAAAACTATACGGTGTTTTGATGGGGAATCTACTCCAATTAGACAGTGGATTGCTTATTTCGACGCATTGTTTTTAGAAACTGTTACAGTATCCAGCTATGAGTCATTGGGTATTGCATTACTGGAGGAGTTCGAGAAAACACCAAGCAGCGCGGAGGTACATAAACAGCTAAGGCAACGACGAAAACTTGCATCAGAGAAATTTCATGAGTACGTTCTTCAGATGCGTAAAATAGCAGCGGTAGGTAATGTAGAAGAGGAATCAGTGATTTCGTACATAGCTGATGGTGTCGAAGTGCGAAATGATCTAAAATATCCCTTATATAGCGCACGAAGTCATAAAGAATTAATCAAAGCATATGAATTGATCGAGCCGTTGGTTAAGCCTAACGAAACAAGTAAACGTCGATTTGCAGCAGGTGGTCGTGAGCAAATTGAAACAGATAAGAGTGGCAGCAACGTACAGCGTAAGAATCAGCATTGTTTTAATTGTGGTTCAACACAACACAAAAGGGTCGATTGCAAACAAGACACAAAGTGTTTTAAATGTAATGGCACGGGTCATATGGCTAAATAGTGTCCTGAGTATAGGCGTAACATCAACATTGTATTTAACAAAGAGCGAATGAAGCAGTTGACAGTTTTATAACGAAAACTTGTGCTGTTTGGTAGACACTGGTGCAGACGTGTCGTTAATACGTATGGGTGTGTATGAGCAAATATTTAGCACATGTAAATCGTAGCAAAGTTTCGCTACACTATATGGTTTAGGAAACGTCACCGCCGATGTGGTGGGTGAATTTGTAGCGCAAGTCATAGTCGACGGGTTACGTACTCAGCACACCTTTTTAGTAATCACAGAGAGTAAAATCAATGTAGGCGTAATCATTGGGTACGATTTAAAAAAAAAAAAATTGTTGTAACAGTGGACGTCAATGGAATACTTTCGTCAGATTGAAGATAACACAAGTGCTTGTAATGTTTATTTTATGAGTAGCAACAATGAAGTAGATGTTAAACCTAAATTCAAGAAGGTTGTCGAACAATTAATTGAAAACTATAAAGCTAGTTTTATTCAGTTGAACTGTCCAATTAAGTTGAATATTGTTCCAAAAAATAATGATATCGTCTTTCGTGAGTCTCCTACTCGTTGTCAATAGCGGAAAGAAAAGTTGTAAAGGAACAAGTAGATGAATGGTTGCAGAAAGGCATTATACGTGAGTCATTCTCAGAGGTCACTAGCAAGGTGGTATTGGCAAAGAAAAAAGACGGTCGCTACAGAATATGCGTAGACTTTCGTTAATTTAATACAATGGTGCTAAAAGATAGTTTCCCAGTACCATTTGTTGAGGAAGTACTTGAAAAAACGCAAGCTGCAAAACATTTTACCGTCATGGACCTTATAAATGGTTTCTTCCACGTCGAAGTTGAAAAACGTTGTCGAAATATACAGCGTTTGTAACGAAAGAAGCGCTCTATGAATTTAACAGAGCTCCATTAGGTTTTTGTAACTCTCCCGCTGTTTTTGTACGCTACGTTAATTATATTTTCCAATAATTAATAAACGAAGGTATAATGGAGATGTATGTAGATGACATTGTAATTTTTGGGCGCACAGAAGAACAATGTTTAAGCAGTATTCAACGGGTATTACAACAAGCGCAGCAGTATGGGCTAGAAATTAAATGGGCAAAGTGCCAATTTCTAAAAAATCGAATTGTTTTTCTTGGACACGAGGTTGAAAACGGGCGCGTCTCGCTTGGGCAAGGAAAAGTTAAAGCAGTCAAAAACTTTCTAATACCAAAAAACATACGAGACGGACAGGCGTTCCTGGGTTTAACCGGATACTTTCGAAAATTTTCCGAAACTACGCTAAACATGCCAGACCATTAACAGATCTGCTTAAAAGAGATACAGTATTTCAGATTGGAGACACAGAGGTTAGAGCGATCAATTACCGGAAGTCGGCACTCACGTCGAAACCAGTTTTACAAATATACAAGCAGAATGCTAATACGCAGTTACATGTCGATGCGTCGAAACATGGCTGTTGCACTCTTGCAGCAGCATGACGAAAAATGGCATCCTGTTTTCTATTCCCCACTAGAGGAAAAATTACACAGCTATTTCCTTGAAGTTAAAGCAGTTAAAGTTAATTTAGCGTCCAAGAAGTTGTGTCACTACTTAGTGGGCACAGAATTTACCTTGGTAACGGAAAAAAGATATGCCACGTGAAGTGGGGCAATGGCTGATGTATCTTAAGGACTTTTGATTTAGATATCCTAACAACTAAGCAGTACGGCGATTATAAAATAAAAAACCAGTTAATCTACAAGCAAGTTGATGGGCAAGATTTATTGGCGTTACCGAAGAAGATGAAAGGTGAAATAATAAGGGAAACGCACAGATTTGGGCATATGGGTTGTAAAAAAACCATACATGCTATACGGCAAAATTATTTCATTCCACATCTCGAAAAGAAAGTTTAGCAGACTATCAAAAACTGTATAGAAAGCATTATGCATAACCAGAAGTTGTGTAAAAAAAGAGGATTTTCTACATTGCATCGATAAAAGTGATAGTCCACTATCTACGCTCCATATTGACTATTTGGGTACATTGGATGCGACATCAAAGAGTTACAAATATGTTTTTGCTGTCGTGAATGGTTTTTCCAAATATACTTGGATATATCTTACTAAAACTACAGAAACACAAGAAGTTGTAAGACACCTTGAGTCATGGGTGACAATTTTCGGCAGTCCGCAGCGTATAATAGCGATAAGGGTACAGCTTATACTTCCAAAATGTTTAAAGAATTTTACGAAAAACATAAAATCGAGCACGTCGAGTTAACAGCGGGCGTACCAATGGATAACGGTCAGATTGAGAGAGTCAACCGCGTTATTTTTTCCGTATTAGCTAAGATGTCAGCAGCAGAATCTGGCAAGTGGTATAAGTACACGTCAAAATTACAGCGGGCCATTAATTCTCACATTCGTGATTCGACAAAATTTACACCATTCGAAACTGTGTTCGGTGTAAAGATGCGCAACGAAACTGATAGCGAGTTGCTAAAGGTACTGCAAGAAGGGGTATTAGAAGGTATGCAAGATGAACGCAACAAGATTCGACAAGAAGCTCGAAAGCAAATTTTAAAAGCACAAAACGCATATAAATCAAATAATGATAAGAAAAGAAAAAAGGTAGCTGATTTAGTAGCCATTAAGGTTGCTCAGTTTATAACAGGCAAAAAACTGGCTAGCAAGTATATATATTGGTCCACACGAGGTGGTAAAGATCAAAGGGCATGGCAGATATTGTGTTAGAAAGATTGCTGATTTTCAAGGGCCACACCAAACGTCAACTAGTGCAGATCATATGAAACTGTGGCGTTACGTCGAAAATGGAGAAGATGACTTTCCAATACGGAACCACCCAACAATTATCAACTTCAATTTCCTGGTTATGCATTCTAATGTTTGCCGTTTTGCCATTATCATTAGGTGATCTACGTCGATACAACCGATATCCGTCATTGTCCGTTATTGTGTCTGGAGTAAATTGCCTTGGGTATCGTTTCGAACACTTTTCATCAATCATACATGGTGAATTCATATTTAGTTCACCGCACGGTCCATGTATCATGTTTTTAACGACAACTTGAAATAACTCAGGATCAGCAGTGTGATTAGGAATTTCAGCTGATATAAGGTTATCGATTTGATCCGGAGTTACTTTATGTACCAGCCAAATTAGTATATGTGCGTGCGCCAATCCCCTTTTCTGCCATTCAATGGAGTACATATGGCAACGCACCTCCCCAAATACATATAATTTCTCAATTAAATCCATAATTGCTTTACATTTTTGCCGAAAAACACGCGCAGTAATGTCATGACGATCGGTTGTCGACTGTCCTGCAAATAAATTGTTTTTGATGTCATCCCACTGCGGATTACATGTAAATGTAATGAACAGATCCGGTCGACCGTATTTTCTTACATAACACATTGCGTCTTGTGTTCATATTCCGTGGGCTACCAATATACGAATATGGCAATATAGTTAAACGTCCGATGTCATTAATATTAGCATCATTCGCTATCGCATCTTGCTTGGTTGAAACGAATAAAATTAAGACGTTCTGTTTCTATTTTGACGTACATATCAACGATGTACTGATGATATAGTTTACGACATCTCAAGATATAATTTTGTTCTTGTGGACGAACCATCAATCGATAAGAATAAAAATTCATGCCATTGGGTATTGTAATGTGTCGTAACTACGATGAAGTTCCGAAACACGTTGCAATTGGTCATTTCTACGATGAAGTATAATATCACACCATAGAAACTGATCACCACGAATTACAATTGCAACCTCATCAATTGTCGGTGCATTGAATCAAATTTCATGCTCTCCAAAAGGTGTTCTATCAGCCCTTATTACGATTTTGTGATGATCAGAGGGCATACGATCGAGAGCAATTTTGAACAATTGAACTAATGCGTTATGCTGATGAAAAAACCTTTGTAGCTCACAAATAACTTCTCGTTTTGTATTCAAAGCAATTGCACAACGTTGATCCAATTCCCGATTTTCATCACCAATAAAATAAATTTGTAAAAATTGATAATCAGCGACGGGGTATGGCAATAACGAACCAGCTTGATGATAAATTTGGCTCTGAATCAGCAACATGTATGCAATTTTAGGTATATGTTGCATAATAATTTTTAACTATAGAACACTTTTATGATTCAGATTGATTGAAGACAATGGTTCGGGTGGAGTTTCTAATGGTGGTAATCTCACTTTGCCATTAGCACAACACATGCCGGGCGTTTCACCTGGAAATTTAGCCGCATCACAATGTGGACATATTGCGTCCATTATTCCAATATATCCGTACATACTGTAATTAATCTGACTGTTATAATTAAAAGCAGCACGCATAATTTCAGGTACAACAGATCTATTTCGTGCATTACGTTCACGCTGCGATGCATTAGCTTGTGCTCGTTCATCTGGAGTCTGTGATCGCCTTTGTAATGCCGTAGCATTTGCATGACGCGTACGTCGACCTATGTATATTTCCTCGAGTGGGTCGTGGCATTTTTCTATCAATTAAAAAAGAATAAATTAAATTAAAAAAATGCCTACATTAATAGTTAACAACAGCGCGCCAGTCGTGTCTTCTTTTCGCTACGTGGCGCCAATTGGATATTCCAAGTGATGCCAGGTCCTTCCCCAACTTGTCTTTCACACGGAGTGGAGGTCTTCTTCTTCCTCTGCTTCCCCCGGCGAGTACTGCGTCGAATACTTTCAGAGCTGCAGTTTTCGTCCATCCGGACAACATGACCTAGCCAGCGTAGCCGCTGTCTTTTAATTCGCTGAACTATGTCGATGTCGTCGTATATCTCGTACAGCTCATCGTTCCATCGAATGCGGTATTCGCCGTGGCTAACGCGCAAAGGACCATAAATCTTTCGCAGAACTTTTCTCTCGAAAACTCGCAACGTCGACTCATCCGTTGTTGACATCGTCCAAGACTCTGCACCATACAGCAGGACGGGAATTATGAGTGACTTATAGAGTTTGGTTTTTGTTTGTCGAGAGAGGACCTTGCTTCTCAATTGCCTACTCAGTCCGAAGTAGCACCTGTTGGCAAGAGTTATCCTGCGTTGGATTTCTAGGCTGACATTGTTGGTGGAGTTTACGCTGGTTCCAAGATAGACGAAGTTATCCACGACTTCAAAGTTATGACTGTCAACAGTGACGTGAGGGCCAAGTCGCGAGTGCGACGACTGTTTGTTTGATGACAGGAGATATTTCGTCTTGCCCTCGTTCACTGCCAGACCCATTTGTTTTGCTTCCTTGTCAGTTGTCTGCAAATGCGTCTCGCTTCCCTCTTCAACTCTCAGTATCTATCCCATCCCGCACGTGTAGTGGTCGATCGTAACGTTGCGAGGTAGGCAGCCTGTTTTCTCTCCGCTGCGACACGGCACTCCTCGTCGTACCAGCTGTTCTTTTGCTCTTTCCGAAAACCAGTGGTTTCGGTTGCAGCTGTACGTAAGGAATTTGAAATGCCGTCCCACAGTTCCCTTATACCAAGTTGTTGACTAGTGCTCTCAGAGAGCAGGAGTGCAAGCCGAGTAGAAAATCGTTCGGCTGTCTGTTGTGATTGCAGCTTCTCGACGTCGAACCTTCGTTGTGTTTGTTGACGTTCGTTTTTTGCTGCAAAGAGGTGGGTGCGAATCTTGGCTATGGACTATTTGGCCTAGAGACTCATCCAGAAGAATATTTAATTTTCTGCTTAAATTTGGAATGGGAAAAATTCCTTCCCCAAGTTTAAGCAGTTGCTGTAAAAAGTCACCATTAGTGATTCCATGAAGATGAGCTCTCATATTCGTCCGTAATTTTATATTTTCCATCGAAGTCAATAAGGACGACAATGTTAAGTACGCTTTGATGATACCTGCTCGCGTACCTTTGTTAATGACAGTCCAGAACAGTCGGAAATCTTCAGCAAATACAAAAGTTATCCCGAGGAGTATGTATCTAAGGCCTTTTAGTAGTCTGTCCACGGCCAATATAAGTGATTTATGGCTTATGGTGCATTCATCCCACATAATCAATGCATAGATGTTGTTTGTAACCGACAATTATAATACATATCAAAAGTTATCGGAGTTATCAGGCTTTTAAGGATTAAAATCTTTTGAAATAATGTAGATAATAAAATCAAGTTTGTATTATTACCTAAATATTTATTAATGTAGGTTTGATAAGTTATCAATTTATATATTATTGGAAAATTGCTGAAGTTATCATGATTTCAAAGCCAGGAAAACCAGGATATGATGTTTCTTGTTACAGGTCCATATCACTTCTATCCATAATGTCGAAAGCTTTGTGGGAAAATTCTCATAAAACGTCTCAATAAAATCAAAGAACGAAAAACCATAATTCTAGCGCATCAGTTTGGGTTTCGAGCTAACCATTCTACGATTGACCAAGTCCACAGGATTACACATATTATTGAAAAAGCCTTTGAGGAAAAAAATTTTGTTTTACCGTGTTGATGTTGCAAAAGCGTTCGATAAAGTTTGTCAGAAAGGACTGCTTTCGAAACTGAAACTGATTTTACCGAAACACGAGTCCACTACTAATCTCCAAAAAGCTGTAAACAAAGTCCTACAATGGGCAAAGAAATGGCAGATAAAACTGAATGAAGCTAAGTTTGTACACATTGTTCTCACATACAACGAAATACAGCACTTAGCAATTTTCATAGACGGTGCACGAATGCCGTACTTTAATTCCGCTAAATACTTACAAATGATGCTTCACTCTAAGCTACGGTGAAAAGTTCACTTAAAAAACGAACGTAAGGATCTAAACATGCAACTTAAAAATATATTCATAAAACATTAAACGCTTTGATAACATCATACGCAATAATCATACACATCATGTTTGTAGATTTATCTACACAGAGCTCTGTATGTAAATATGTACGCTCATTTCTCCGTTGTCACGGACAACCAATGGCCGAAGCTCATGTCATGTGACAAAGCGTCACAACATTGTATTGTTGGTAGAAAATCTGAGCTGTGTCGAAAAACTAAGCGAACGAACGCTGATTGTCCCCGCTTCCCTTTCCCCTGTAACAGCTTCGCCAACAAACCTACTTAAATATGTATGTTTATATATGAGCTTGCAGAATTGTCAAATATTTTAAATCGACAAGAGCTATGTAGCTACTTCCGTCACTTTTTTTGTGCTTTGCGGGTTTGCGGGGTTGACACCTTTATCTTCTAGAAGAACATCAGAAATTGTTCAATTTTGTTCGCAAAAAGACGCTTGTCGGCAAAGGCATGTTCGGGGAGATGTGATGTGATTGGACTATTACTTGATTTGCAAAAGAAGATGCGCCAATTTAGTATTAACAGCATGAGGTCAGGTTGTAAGGTTGGGCCTGTGTATAGTACGTCATTGAGTGATTTGCCAGAGCTCGTACTCTTTGAGGCATTGAAAACCACTCGTACTTTCGTTGTGATTTTATCAGGTCGTATTGCCCCGTGATGTGGCAGATAAAAAGGTAAATATCTATATATATATAATTGAGGTCTAGATATTTTTAAGCTCACTTTTCTTTATCAGGCTTTTTTCCAGGCTTAGAAAATACTGGACTGCTGATATTCAAGAGTGGCCTAGAGCTATGGTTTCAGGAAAAGTTGGTTTGAATGGTAGTCGCACAACATAACGACCATATTCGTTTCTTGTTGTTGTGGACTTGTAATAGGCTTCGCATGCCTGGACTTCTTCCGAAAGGTGAGTAGTCTGAGGTAATTATTCTACTTCCCAGTGTTTTTTGAGTTCATTATTTAAATATTCGTTTGAATATTTTCAACTTCAGTTGAAAAAGAATTAATTTTTTCTGTGACTTGGTCACTTAATATCCAACCAAAGATTGTATTTTGGGCTAACAAATTATTGGATATTTTTTCTATACCTTCAAGAATTATTTGAGGTATTAAGTCAGTACCTAATAATATGTCGATTTGTGATGAAGTATTCCAGTTGGGATCTGCTAATTTAAGATATGAGCATTTTTCCCATTGCTTTTCATTTACTTCACAGCTTGGAAGCAAATTTGTGAGTTGCGGTGGAACGATGGCTTGTGCATCTATTATAATATCCGCGTTTGGGGCAACTATGGTGATTGGGCATATTTTGTTTGATTTTTGGATAATTCTTCCGCCCATTCCCGAAATTAGAATTTATGATTTTCAACTTAAGCCGATTTTGAGCTTTAGATGATATAAAAGATCCTTGAGAACCTTGATCTATTAATGCTCTTAATTTGAATACTTCTCCTCTATGTTCAATAGCGATGACCGCAGTGAGTAAAAGAATTTTGCTTTAATTTTCTGAATGAAGAGCTTGAATTTTTGCTGCTTTAGAGCAACATGGTTGTTGTGCCCTTTCTTCGGGATTTGAGATTTCGGGATTACCACTTTTGGTTGTAGTGACTAACCCGGTGGTTTTATGAAATTGATTTTGCTTCATATTTTGAAAATTTGTAATATGAACCAATAAGTGGTGTCTTCGTTGACAGTACACACAATTGAATTTGCTTTCACAGTCTTATGTCCCGTGAGAATTGGACAGACAGTTGATACAAAGCTTATGTTGTTGGACAAGATTGTTCCTATCTGAAACAGACATTTTCTTAAACTTCTCGCAAGATCTTAATTTATGACCTCCTTTACATATTTCACATAATGATTGCCAATGATTTGTTTGATTTGACACGAAAGTTAACGTGCCAATTATATGTATTGTGTCTTATTAATGGCTTAGGATCATTCTGATTCTACTTGGTCAGCTATTTCGTACTGAGTTGTTAAGAACTCTCATTTTGATGCCATTTTGGCGATTTCCTTCTTGCCGCTAGTGATTGCTCTCATCGCAGCAAAGCACCATCAGGCAGTGTTGCTGCACAAATATTTACTAGGATAGGGGCCCACGATTCTGTGGAAATATTTTGTGTTTCTAACACAGATAAATAATTAGTCACTGTCCAGTATAATTTTTGAAATTCTTGGCTGGTTTCTTGTTGAATTTTTGGTAAATTCATTAAAATTGTTATTTGGTTGTCTACCAATACTCTTTCATTTTCGTATCTTTCGACCAGAGCTTCCCAAGCCAGATTAAAGTTTTCGTAATTTAAAGCGAAACGCTTGACGATACTGCCTGCTTCCCCTTTTGTTTTGTACTTGAGATGGTACAGCTTAGGATGGTTACGGCAGTGAACATATCCCGGAAGGACGGTCATTGATCAGTATCTAATACTGTATCGTATGCTGCCAGAAGGCGTGCCCATATGCTATATATGCTATGAATTTTTAAATTTAGAACCGATTCTGTGTCGTCATTAATAGAGGAAGCTGAAAATCTTGTGCAGTATTTAATAAAACTGTCACTTTCAGTTACGAACTTTGACAATGAATTATTTTTGGTTCTTTTTTGTTTGGCACCCTGCTTTGACCGTGTAGCTACTGCAGGTGTGCTTTGTGATTTATCATCATCAGCCATTTTGGGAAGTTCCAATAATTGAGGTGTTCAGAGGATGGAGTCATGTGTAGAAATTCCCGCAAGTTAGGAAAGTTTTCTGATCGCCATTCACTTGGGAGTGGCCAGAAACGATTTTTTTACACATGGTTCAAGCAGCTCACGACTTCCGGTTTTTGAAGGTATCTTTGCTACTACGGTCGGTAAGTTCATCCTCCACTATGAAACATCCCCAAATGGGTTGAGGCTGATCGACTTCGGTATATGGTTTCCGAAATATGGTTATATGTAGTACTAGATTTCAGCATAAGAAAATTCATCAAGCCACCTGGCTATCTCCGGATCGAAAAACCACCAACCAGATCGATCATATTGTGATAGAGGTCCGAGGTCCTAACATTGACTCGGACCGCTACCTTGTTTCAACCAAGAATCGCACCCGCCTCTGTGCAGCAAAAACTCACGCCAACAAACACAAGGAAGGTTCGACGTCGAGAAGCTGCAATCACAAAAGATAACCGAACGATTTTCTACTCTACTTGCTCTCCACCTCGGTGAGAGCGCTCGTTAACAATTCGGTATAAGGTAACTGCGGGACGGCGTTTCAAACTCCTTACCATACAGCTGCAACCGAAACCATTGGTTTTCGGAAAACTCAAAAGAATAGCTGGTACGACAAGGAGTGCCGTGTCGCAGCGGAGAGAAAACAGACTGCTTACCTCGCAACGTTACAATCGACCACAACACGTGCGGGATGGGTTAGATACCGAGAGTTGAAGAGGGAAGTGAGACGCATTTGCAGATAGAAAAAAAAAGGCCGAAATGCGTGAGGTCGAAGAGCTTGATAAGCTGGCCGACAGGGGTTATGCTCGAAAATTCTACGAAAAAATGCGGCGGCTTACAGAAGGTTTCAAGACCGAAGTATACTCTTGCAGAACCCCCAATGCTGATCTAGTCACCGATGCCCAGAGCATACTTAGATTATGGAGGGAACACTTCTCCAGCCTGCTGAATAGCAGTGAATGCACAACACCAGGAGAAGGCGAACCCGATTCCCCAATCGATGACGATGGAGCAGACATTCCATTGCCCGACCATGAAGAAGTTCAAATAGCAATTACCCGTCTGATGAACAACAAAGCAGCGGGGCCGATGGATTGCCGATAGAAAAGTTCTGCCCAATCCAAAAAAAGGAAAGAAAGGATATTGATATCATCGGCCTCAACACCCGCGCCGTTAGTTCTACTTTCTCCAGACTGGACAAGGAAGCAAAGAAAATGGGTCTGGCAGTGAATGAGGGCAAGACGAAATATCTCCTGTCATCAAAGAAACAGTCGTCAAACTAGCGACTTGGCTCTCACGTCACTGTTGACAGTCATAACTTTGAAGTCGTAGATAATTTCGTCTATCTTGGAACCAGCGTAAACACCACCAACAATGTCATCCTGGAAATCCAACGTAGAATAACTCTTGCCAACAGATTGTACTTTGGACTGAGTAGGCAATTGAGGACTAAAGCCTTCTCTCGACGAACAAAAACCAAACTCTATAAGTCACTCATAATTCCCGTCCTGCTATATGGTGCAGACGCTTGGACGATGACGACAACTGATGAGTCGACGTTACGAATTTTCGATAGAAAAGTTCTGCAAAAGTTTTATGGTCCCTTGCTATTGGCCACGGCGAATATCGCATTCAATGAAACGATGAGCTGTATGAGATATATGACGACATTGACATAGTTCAGCGAATTAAAAGACAGCGGCTACGCTGGCTAGGTCATGTTGTCCGAATAAACGAAAACACTCCAGCTGTGAAAGTATTCGACGCAGTACCCGCTGGAGGAAGCAGAGGAAGAGGAAGTACTCCATTCCGTTGGAAGGACCAGGTGGAGAAGGACCTGGCTTCGCTTGGAATATCGCCATATTGGCGCCACATTGCGAAAAGAAGAAACGACTGGCGCGCTGTTGCTAATTCGGCTATAATCGCGTAAGCGGTGTCTACGCCAGTAAAGAAGAAGAAGAAATTGCGTAAAATTTTTTTGTAAATGTAATACATTTTTATTATATATGAAATAAATTATATGATTTTGCGATCGCTTATTCCCCGCATAAATCGATTAAAGTTTGTTTTCATAAATATTCCTATGTAATTATTTTTATTCAATATGTCTTATTGTTTTTTTCGTTTTGCTTTTTAAAGTGCATCAAATTAATTTATTTTCGCTTCACTCGCGCTTAATTTGTATATTTGTTTTTTTTTACTATTTGTATCTTTTAAGAACTCGAAAAGACGACCGTAAAAAGCAAGAATGTATGTATGTATATATTTATTTGCATATGTTTCTATCACTTGTTTCGTACAATTATTATATACATATTTACATATGTGGGAGCAAGTAAAGATGTTGCTTTATGCTTGATATCCAATAGCAGAAGAGATTTATTTCTTATTCGTTATAACTTAAGAGCTAGTAAGAATATAATAACAAAAGGAATATAGGAATAAAAACATATGATAGCGTTGCATTTAGGAGTTAGGTAGAGTTGTATTATAGATGTGCTGCGCCGAAGATTAAATTAACGCCGTAATGATTCTTCGAGGTTGCCACATATTATATATATATATATATATACTTGTATATATGTATGTAAAAGTGTCTAGAATACAGCAAAAAATGCTAAATTCACATAAATGTGTGTATCGGTAATCGTTCGACGAGAGCGCGAAAAATTTATATACATTATATAAGTATATAATAAGTTATATTAGGTTGTCAAAAAAGTCTTGCGGTATTTTCGCTAGTTGGCGCTGAAAGCGCGTAGTTCCAGTTTTATTCGTCGCATCGGGTCATGCTATACCTTTTTGGAAAGCTCATTTCACGCGCTAACACGTGTTTGATTGCTTGTCGTTTCTTTTAAGTCGTTCGTGAGTTATAGCGTCGCAAACATGGAGAAAAATAAAGAGAAAATACGGTATATTTTATAGTACTACTACGATAAAGACAAAAAAGCATCTCAAGCTGCCAATAAAATTTGTGCAGTTTATGGACCCGATACAGTTTCCATTTCCACCGCACAACGATGATTACAACGTTTTCGTTTTGGTGTAGAGGTGGTTGAAGATGCGCCACGCTCCGGAAGGCCAGTCGTCGAAAATTACGATAAAATCGGTGAATTGGTCGAAAGAGACCGGCATAGTAGCAGCCGTAGCATCGTTCAAGAGCTGGGCATGAGTCATCAAAAATTCATTTCAATTTCAATAAAAAAAAAATTCAATAAAAAACCGCAAGACTTTTTTGACAACCCAATATATTTATTGATTATAAATATTTGTTCACAAGTAAGTATGTTTTAATTGTTTTATGTGGATATTTTTAGTGAGAGACTGAGTAAGGAAAATGTAAAGAGCATAAAGGTGGGTGTGATTGCGGTATAAATCACGGCGGAAAACTTGCAAATGTAAAAGTAAATATGTGTACATACCAGAGAACGTATAATATAGAGAAGGTTCGCCGTGTTGCCAAATTTACGATATTTCATTTTTTGGAGGGGTACTTTTTTCTATTAGTGGATTTCACCACAAAATCAGGGGTACTCTTTTCTATAAGCGGATTTCATCAATTTTTAACAGGAGCGTCGAAAATAGCAGAAATGAGCATTTTCAGTGTTAAATGAGAAAAATGATGCTAATTTCAATGTACGCTTACAGATTCGCATATTTACAATGCGAAAACGGCTATGGATATCATATATATCAAAGCTCTACAAAAAAATATTTTTTTTTGTTGCCCGGATATCTGCGAAAATTTTTGTGTTTTCAAGTGTCCAGATCACGAATATATATATGAAAGTACTGAATGAATGAATTCACAAATCTTATAATTTGAACAATAATCAGCTTTTTATTCATAAAAATCGATTTTATCAGTCATGATTAGGCTTCTGCACAACTTTTTCGCGCATGCAAACATCACGTGATCCCTACTCTTAGCGATCCCCACCCTTTGCTCCGCCGAACAGCTGAGATCGCAGTTATTCGACAATACGAAGTACCTCTACGTGAATCTAAATAAGTTCTGCTAAGTTAATATTTCGTTTCAATCACTGCACATATTTAAATATATATTTGTTTTGTCTTTTAAAATATGAGTTAGTCAAAAAGAAAGTGTAAATATAGTACTGATTTGTTCTGTTATATTTGCGGTGTTTATTTAACAAAAAAACAACAACGAAACATCACAGACTTTGTTAAGGAGGCTTACACTGAATACTTCGGTTTTAAAATGGACAAACTAGAAAAACCATGGGTTCCTCATAAAGTTTGTAAGTTATGCGTTGAGTCTTTATGGTTATGGAAAAAAGGAGAACGTTCTGGATTAGACTTTGGTATTCCGATGATCTGGATGGAGCCTACAAATCATTTCGATGGTTGTTACTTTTGCGTTGTTGATGCTAAAGGTTTTAATCGCAATCAAACCTGGAGATATCCAGATTTACAATCTACAAAATTTCCTATACTACACAGTGAAAATCTTCCTCGCCTATTTACGTTTCAAAAGAAATTCGAATGCCCTCAGAAACAATGATGTTACCAAATTCACAGAAATCTGGACAGTCTACAAGTGGAAGGTGAAACATCTACGCCCAAGTTATTTTCTCAACATAAACTCAGTGACTTAATACGTGATCTCCATTTATCAAAACAAGAATCAGAATTGTTAGCCTCAAGATTGAAAGAAAAAAATTTATTGGCCCCAACAGTGACAATTACGACATAGAGGACACGAGAAAAAGAGTTATTGCAATTTTTTAGTGAAGCTGAAGGTCTGGTGTACTGTAATGATATCGCGAAATTACTTTTAGACATGGGTTTAACAGAATATAAACCTACTGAGTGGCGACTTTTCATTGACGGTTCTAAAAGAAGTTTGAAATACGTTTTACTGTACAATGGTAATAAATTTGCATCTATTCCAATCGCCCATTCAACAAATTTCAAAGAGGAGTATGAGAATGTAAAATTAGTTTTAGAAAAAAGTAAATACAACATCAGTGGCCGATCTATGTAGATTTGAAAATGGTTAATTTTTTACTCGGTCAACAGAGTGGATACACGAAATACCCGTGCTTTATTTGTATGTGGGACAGTAGAGCAAAGCAACATCATTGGAATCAAGATGTTTGGCCTGTGAGAGATTCTTTTAATGTCGGTAAAGCCAATGTAATCAGAGAGCCATTGGTAAGCAGAGACAAAATCATACTCCCACCATTACATATTAAGTTAGGAATGATCAAGCAATTTGTAAAAGCATAAGACAAAGACGGAGACTGTTTTAATTACATTTGTAGAAAATTTCCTAAGCTTAGTATAGAAAAGTTAAAAGGTGGAATATTTGATGGTCCTCAAATACGGCTAATGATGAAAGACTCAGATTTTATCAAAGTCATGACTGTTCCGGAGGGTAAAGCTTGGGAAAGTTTTGTATTGGTAGTCAAAAATTTCCTAGGTAATCATAAAGCACCAAATTATGAAACAATTGTGCAAAATATGCTGACAAATTTTCAGACTCTAGGAGCAAATATGAGTATAAAGTTACACTATCTTCGCAATCATCTAGATAAATTCCCGGATAATTTAGGGAATTATAGGGAAGAACAGGGAGAGCGGTTCCACCAGGATCTAAAAGTGATGGAAGAACGGTATCAGGGTCGCTGGGATTGTCACATGATGGCAGATTACTGTTGGTGTTTAAAAAGAGATTGTCCAAAGAAGAATTATAAAAAAAAGCTAATAAAAGGCATTTTAAGGGAATATAGTATAAGTTTTTAACATTTTTTTCTCTATTTACTTCAATGTTTGTTAATCTTTCAAAATAAAACTAATATTTTCAACATTTATGTCATTTTATTTCTTGTTTTCCGATTTTTTTGAATTAAAATGAAAATAAAGATTTTAAAAAAATTGAGAGCAATTCTTACAAAATCATTGATAGTTTCGTGAATTGTGAACATAAATATATCTAAAATTAGTCTCATATCCAGGGCAACAAAACCACTGTGTACCAGTGTATATATTCTCCATATATTTGATAACAAAGCTCATTAGTATGTATGTATGTATGTATGTGCAATTTGACCTATTTAATGATAAATTTCATTAAATCTGTTGAAATCTATAATAAAGTGTAAAGTTTGTATTATTACTTAAATATTTAATTGATATAATTATAATTCATGTAGGTTTGTTAGGTTATATATTTATATATGTATGTATTTACATATTTGCTTTGGGCATTAGAAGTTTTGATAACATCTTAAAAGACCATGTCATATGCATATAAATATGTGTACATGTAAACAAATTTGAAAGAATCATTCGCATAATGTTTGTAAATTTGTCTACACACAAATTTCCTATTATTTCATACATAAACTCCGTGCAAAGTTTGTACCACGGACAACCATTGGCCGAACTTCACGTTTTGTCAAAAAGTCAATGTGTTGGTAGAAAATCCGAGCTGTACCGAAAAAAATCAAACAATTGTCACCGCTTCCCTTGCCGCTGTATACCTTCGCCTACAAACCAGCGTAAATATGTATGTTTGTGTGTGAGCTTGCATACATAACGACGCAGGTGCGTAAAAATATTTCAGAATTACAAAATATTTTTCACATTCCTTGACAAATACAGTCAATCCCGGTTATGTGCCACAATCAAAGATTGTGCTGTTAAAAATAAAAATGTAATATGTATGGTATAATCGTGTTCTGAATTATCATATAATTGTCTATTTATTAAGAATCTCACTATATTTATTACAATATTTTATTCTAAAATAGTTATTTTTGCGTTATTGTGTTTGAATGACTAATTTGGATGTAAGTACGGCGGAGCGCTATACGTGTGGTCCGTTCCCTTTAGTGGTTGAAGTAGAAGTGAGTGAGTCGTCTGTGTGTGGCTGGAGTGTCTCCTTTCTACGGTGTCGTAATGGCCGACTCATTGAATCGTCACGCCGCGTAGTGGCTGGTGAGTGAGACTCGTTGGACTGAGACGGTAAATGAGTGTTGTCGGTGAAATCAGCTGTGGACTGGCGTGGCGTAGCCGCCACATCCACTCCCCTCCCAGTGACTTGGTCTAAAAGAGAAAGGCATGAATTGTTTTGTGTTGGGTTGGGTGGTGTGGGTTGTGAGTTGTCTGTTAACTCAATGTATGCTGGCTTCAGCATGTCGATTGAGACTGTTTTGTCTGCCCCATTGATCCTGATGATGTAGGTTTTTTCGTCTACACGCTGGATGACTTCATGGGGGCCAATGTACGGTTGTTCCAGAGGTTCTTGATGGAGTCTACTCTCTTGAAGACGTGGGTGTACGTGTCAAGGTTTTTGAGTAGGAACAGCTTGTGTTTGGTGTGATGACTGTTTGTGTTGGCCTGATTGCTTGGATGATTTGCCTGTATTTCCTCACGAATGTTTGTGGATCAGCTGGTGTGCTTGCTGTTACAAAGAAATCACCGGGTATACGCAGTGTAGTCCCGAAAAGCATTTCAGCAGGTTCGGAGTGCTTGTGGTCGGTGAAGATGCTGAAGTTTCTTCCCTCGAGAATGTGCTTGAAAAACTTGATGGCAGGAAAGATGGCCAGAAGTTCACGATCGTACGTGGAGTATCTGGTCTCTGCTGGACTGAGCTTGCGGGAGAAAAAGACCAGTGGTTGCCATGAGTCCTTGTGTCGCTGTTCAAGAACGCCCCCAATGGCTGTATCCGATGCGTCGGATCTCAATGAGAGGATGGCGTTTGGTGCGAGGAAAGCCAGGCGCGTGGCTTGGATGACACTTTTCTTGCAGTCTTGCCAGGCTTTATCTGCAAAAGGTGTCCACTGGATTTTAGTGTTGTCCTTCTTCTTGGCATGTTTGAGAAAGTCCGTCAGTGGTGATTGTATCTGGGCCGCTTGAGGAATCGCTCGCCGGTAGCAGTTGACGATCCCCAGGAAACGACGTAATCGGCGATTGCTTGCGTGCGTTCGGCGGGTGGAGTGTAGCCGTCTTTGTTGATGGTGTACCCCAGGTAGATGAATTCAGACTTG
The DNA here is from genome assembly GCF_016617805.1 of Bactrocera tryoni. Lineage (NCBI taxonomy): Eukaryota > Metazoa > Arthropoda > Insecta > Diptera > Tephritidae > Bactrocera > Bactrocera tryoni. The sequence goes on from NW_024395977.1 coordinate 18,996,661, forward strand.
CCAAATTGGCACTTCTTTGGATTGATGGTGAGATGATGTGTACGAAAGACTTCAAAGATGGTGGTGAGATGTCGTAGGTGCTGTTCGTGGGACTGACAATAGACAATCAGATCGTCTATGAAGCAGCCCACCAAGTCTAAATCTCTGAGGATGTTGTCCATATGTCTTTGAAAAGCCTGCGTGGCATTGCGTAGTCCGGGTGGCATACCTAGAAATTCAAAAAGTCCAAAAGGAGTGGTTACAGCGGTTTTGGCAATGTCTGACTTGGCCATGGGTATCTGGTGGTAAGCCCTGACTAAGTCGATAGTGGAGAAAACGGTGGATCCGTTGAGACGCTGGAGAATGTCATCCCCATGAGGGACTGGATATCGATCTGGAACTGTATTTGCGTTTAGTTTTTGATAGTCACCTGTGGTGCGCCATCCACCAGTTTTCTTTGGCACCATATGGATAGGGCTGGCCCATGAGCTGCTCGATGGACGGATCACGCCATGATGTAGCAGGAGGTCAAAGTCATCTTTAGCTATTTGTAGTTTATCGCCGGTGAGACGTCGTGGGCGCTCAAATACTGGTGGCCCAGTTGTCTCAATGTGATGAGCGACTTGACTGTCAGTGGCTGTGACAGAATTGGTGCTGAGATGAGTTATGTCGATGAATTGGTTGAGTAATCGCAGGTATTTGGCGTCATGTGCACCAGGACAGATTGAGCGGTCGATTGTTGAAATTCTGTGTACCGTGGCCTCAGATAGTGTGCCCTGAGTTGTGCATGACGAGGTTGTATCGATGAGACATGGTCCTTTGAGATCTAGGAGCAATGCAAAGTGGACCAGGAAGTCTGCACCCAGAATGGCTGATTTAACATCTGCGATTATAAAATACCAATTAAATGTACGGCGAAGATTGAAATCAAGGGTGATGACTTTTCTACCGTAGGTTCGGATAACGGTCCCGTTGTCTGCGAAGAGAGTCAGACCATCTTCCTTGAGCGTGTGAGTGATGGCGAACTTGGGCATGAAAGAGATCACTGATCCAGAATCGACAAGAAATCTCATGGTTGTTGTGCGATCATGAATGTGAAGGCGATGCTCTCTGGTTGGTGGTGTGTTAGCCTCTATGCTGTCGCCGGCCGCTTGATGGTCGACAGCAAAGTTAGTTTTCCGCCGATGAATCGAAGGTGCAGGACGCTCGCACTTTTTGGCTCTGGACCTATAGAGACGGTGATAATAGCAGAACTTCTTCTTGTCTTAGGCTGGCTCTTCCTTTGATGATGAAAACGGCCAGATGCAAGTTGGGGTCGATCTCGAGTAATTCCCTGGTCCTTGATACAGGTCACAAGGTCGGCTATGGCAAGTTTAAGGCCTAACAAGTCCTTCGCCATGCTGGTGAGCAGAGAATTTTCGAATTTGTCGCCCCTGTGTGCTGCCTGGGCAGGCTGGTGATGTGTAGCCATTACGGAATGGCCAGCCTGGTTTTCCATTAGCTCGTCTGCAACTTCAGCAAGCTCATTTAGAGGGGCATCTTTGAGTAGCTTGAGACACCGGCTGGTTGATGGTGGTAACAATGCCAACCATTTTATACGCAGTTAGTCCTCTGAGGCCCTGTCGCCAATGAGAATTCTGAGCTGGCGCAGGAGCTGGGTAGGTTTTTTATCATCGAGTTGAATATCTCGTCCTTCAGCATCGCGTACTTGTCGGTCTCTGGTGGATTCTGCAGGAAGTCCACTAGCTGTAACATTGATTCAGTGTCCAAAGCACTAACGATTTGATTGCAACGTGATGCGTCATTAGTGATACGGGCCGCCTGTAACACTGCTTCAACCTGAACAAACCACAAACGTGGCTTGATGAACCAGAACTGCGGGAGTTTGCAACTAGACACAGCTACAACTGATGCAGTGTTCTGTGCTTCATCGGCGGCGTCACCGAGTTGGCGAGTTAAAATTCACTGATTTGTTTGGCGTATGCTCTAATGGCATGTCAATGAATCGATTGAGAGCACGTGGTCACTGGTTTGCACAAATTTTTAGACACTGATGAATGAGAAATTACAACGAGCGTGCATTTGCAATTAATATTAACGTTTGCACTTATTTGTCTGTATATTTTGTTAATTAATGAATATCAAAGTGTTTGAATTTCTAATTGTTTGAATATGAAGACACGCGGCGTGTCACTACACGTATGGTGAAAAGTTACACTTTAACGCGTGGAGAGACAAAGTTTCGAAATCCAATTTAATCACGTCGGGGTCACCAATATGGTACAATCGTGTTCTGAATTATTATATAATTGTCTATTTATTAAGAATCTCACTATATTTATTACAATATTTTATTCTAAAATAAAATATTCTAAACGAGTCGTACTTAAAACAATAATTTCTATGTATTTCAAAAAACAAACCGTGAGATGCAGCAAGATATAATACAGGCTGTTAAGAGTGATGAGGGAGGGGGTTGATTTTCATTTAAGCGGAGTACAACTTAGCCGCGGTTGACTGTACACATGAATCAGAGGAATATTGCATATTTTCTTTGAAACATTTCTTGAATTGAAAATCGACAAATAAACTATGTTTTCAATTTTATTTTAATATATTTTAATACTTATTTTTACGGGGTTGTCACTTTTTCCTTCTCATACATTTCACAAATATGTATATTCAATCTATGATATTTAGCTTTTTAAATCGTCGCGAAAAGACGCTTGTAGGCAAGGCATGCTCGGGGAGATGTAATAGCGTCTGCTTTTATGAATGAATCGAATATGCTTTTTGAAATTACGTTTGAATGAAAATTTTGTTGTTGTGTAATTTACTATAAATTCTGACGTCGGCAATTTCGCTGCCATATTGGTTTCTGATGCTTTTTCAAACGATTGTTGTTTTTGTAGAACAATATTTGTAATTTTTGGGAGTGACATATCCACATGTGAACGCATGTAAGTATGTATGTATGCTGTGTATGCATTGTTGTGGGAATGTCATACGCACATACTTGTTTACATGTGTACTCATATTGTAAGTATGTATGATGGTTTTTGAGACTATTGTTGTTTTTCAGAAGAATGTTTGTATTCTTTTATTTACATGCGTACGCATATATTATTTGTGTGAGAATGTCATACGCACATACATACATATGTATGTATTAGTTTTGAGGTTCTTTCGTTTCGCCTTTGCTTATGTTTTAAGCGATCCTGCTTGTTGTTTTTTTTTTTTGTTTAGCCCAAGGGAAATCGCTGGAGATTCGGAAGAAAGAATACTTCACTTAAATTTGCGCGGTATGGCATTATTGATTGAGAGTGGCTAAGCACACAAATATATTACAAATGCTAATGGCAGAAACATCGAATTCCGCTTCTCCCTTCGCTACAAGCGGCAAGCGTTTTGTTCTCGTTTTCATTCGAACAATGTTGCCATTACTCAATACGCATGTGTAGTTTTGTACACATCTAACTTTTCAATTATAATACAAAATATCAAAACTGAAATCAAACTATTAAAACTATTTTATATATTTATTAATAATAGCATTCGAATTTGATTTTGAGCTAGTTTAGTGGTTTAGAAACGCATATTATTATAATTTAAATGTGCCGCAATGTTATCAGCGAGGGAAAAAGGTGTTCAAAATTTAAAAAGAAAAATTAATCCACTTCAAGAAAGCTCTGGCAGCATACAATGTCTGCTATGTAAAAAAACATGTTCAGATGAAAAAATACAATACTCAAAGCCATTATGAAGCGCAACACGAAGAATAAATCGGTATACAGGTGAATCCTGTATCAATTTTTTTATGAACTTAAAGTCGTTTGACAACATTAAAGCAGAGGTTTGTAAGTTATTAAGTTGTTCCAAATATGGTATTATCTAGAATATTGTACTTTTAGGAGTGTTCTGCTGATAGTAACGGTGCAATCTATGTTAGCTAAGCGATTGCACTTAAAATGGTGTTAGGTAACCACACATTTTCCGATGGAGATTTCATTAAAGAATGCATTTTGAAGCCGAAGAACATCTTCCAAAGTATCAAAAAATATGCGTATCGCGGCGAACCATTGCACGAAGAGTACAGGATTGGCGAGTTATAGTGAACGGCAGTTAAAGAACCGAGTTTCCACTTTTACTTCTGTATCTTTGGCTCTAGACAAGAGTACGGATATAAATGATATTGCACAGTTGGCTGTGTTTATTCGGAGCACAGATATTGAGTTCAATATCCCAGAAGAGTTTCGAACTTTCTGGTAATGTATTGCGTACATAGTAAACGGATATACATATATTAGGTTGTCAAATATCTCCTTTCCGCCTTTTGGTCTTTTGAATTTCGCGGCTATGTATAAAGCGCTACAGAGCTCGTATTTAGCAATACTATACATCTTTGAAAGGTCTTGACCTAACTTACAAAACGACGCTATGCATGATTAGTTTGGATATTGCGTTCAACGGTTATAGACGTGGAGTTCACTTACGCCGAAATTCGCTCTATTTTTTCCTTCGTTAAAGGCAAACCTTAGAGAAACTTTCCGTGAGAATAATGATGTTTTGGGGGATGGTACTCTATCACTTCGAACTGCGGAGGAATGGTTTTGACAATTCAGAGCGGGTGAAAACGACACCATGGATAAGCCAGCCGGTGGAAGACCTGTAACGACGAATACCGATCAAACCATGGAAAACATTGAGTAAGACCGCATGTGGCATCTCGCGACATCGCCCAGAAGATTTGAGTTAGTTACCAAACCATATTACACAAAAAAGCTTGATGTTTGGGTGCCGCATGATTTGACGCAAAAAAACCTTCTGGACCGAATCAACGCCTGCGATGTGCTGCTAAAACGGAACGAACTCGACCCATTTTTGAAGCGAATGGTGACTGGCGACGTAAAATGCATCACATACGACAATATCGAGCGAAAACGGTCGTGGTCGAAGGCCGGTGAATCGTCTCAAACAGCTATGAGCTGCTCCGATATGACCAGACGCTTAATTCTACCATCTACTGCGAAAAACTGGACCGCTTAAGGCAGGCGATCGACCAGAAGCGTCCAGAATTAGCCAACAGGAAGGGTGTAGTATTCCACCAGGACAACGCCAAACCACACACTTCGTTGATGACTCGTCAAAAGTTACGGGTGCACGGATGGGAGGTTTTATCGCATCCACCATATAGCCCAGACATAGCGCCATGTGATTATCACATGTTCCTGTCCATGGCAAACGCCCTCGTTGATGTAAAGTTGAACTCAAAAGAGGCTTGTGAAAAGTGGCTGTTTGAGTTCTTTGCAAATAAAGGGGGGCTTCTCCGACGGTGGTATTGTGAAGTTGCCGTCTAGATCAGTGTTTCCCAAAGTGGGCGATAACGCCCCCTTGTGGGCGTTGCAGGTGTCAAGGGGGGCGGTAAGAGACCCAGAAAGAAAGTGGGGGCGTTGTGTAGAGGTCGGGGGGGTTATTTGTAATTTTATTTAGCTAGGAGGCCTCTTAGACAACGACTACATGAGCTCTCGACCCTCAAAAAGAACTTGTGAACATCAACTAATATGAATTAAAAGATTGCTCAAACTCGGTTCTATATTTCTCTCCGCGTAGTTCATATATCTGTCCTATTTTATTGAATATAGAAAAAATTAAAATCATGTCAATCGGTCGCTCCGTTTCATAACGGGGCATCTCGGCAGGATAGAATTTATAGAATACTAACTGTCAAACGTATTGCTATTGCCATTACCAAATCTGTATGTGGGTATTTGCTATCATAATATAATCATTTGCGCAAAGTTGTAGGGTAGGTAGGTTCGAGCTGATGTAGCGCATGCTTTGAGCTCTTAAATAATTTATTTTATCACTTGCGAAATGACGTCGGGTAGGTAGCTGATGTAGGGCACGTTTTGAGCTTTTGAACTCCTTAAATCTTTTA